>NC_080021.1:96511606-96814637 GCF_030020395.1 Manis pentadactyla | reverse complement strand
AGAAATTACCACTTGCTTAGTTTAGATGTTGTTAAAAAAAGAATATCCACAATTATGAAAAGTTATCTGTTAAAATATCTCTCCCTTTTCTAAATACATATCTTTGTGAGGTTGGATTTTCTTAATATTTTTCAATTAAAATAACATATCCCAACAGACTGAACATAGAAGCAAGTAAGAGAATTCATCTGTCCTTATTAAGGTAGATGATAAAGAGATTTGCAAAATGTAAAGTAATGTGACACTTCTCACTGAATTTTTTTGCCGGAAGGGTATATAATTCATTTGTGTAATGAACATTATTTATGCTCACATGTAATTGAATTATTGTTACTTGTAAACTAATAAATGTTGTAAGTTGCAGTGTCAAGTTCTAATATGGTAAAGTATTGATAGATATAAGCCACATAAGTAGGAATTTAATGATTTTCAAGTGTACAGTGGGTTCCTGAAACAAAAAGTTTGAGAACTGCCACACTAAACATTGGTTTACCCAAGCCTGAGTTCTGTGATTTCTGTTTCTGAGCACATTACTTTCTAGGTGACATCATCGGATTCTATGGCTTTAAATGCTATCTCTAATCTGGTAACTCACAAATTCATATATCCAACCTCGGTTCCATCCTTTAACTCCAAACTTATGTATTACTGCCGATGAACATTTCCTTTTAGATACCTAGTAGGCATCTCAAAATTATTATTGTCCAAAACCTAACTCTTGATATTCCACTCTAAACCTATCCCTTACCAATTGTCTGTATTGCAGTTCCCAGCAACTCCAGTCTCACAAGTGCTGACAAAACCTTGTCCTCACCCTGGCTCCTCTCCTCTCCCACACAGTACATCCAACTCAGAAGTCAGTCTTGTCAGCTCTACCTTCAAATTACATCTGAGACCTGACCAATTCTTACCAGCTCTGCTACTACCTCCTGGGCAGAGACAACTTCATCTTTCACATGGATCATTTCAATTTATCTCTACACTCATCTCCCTTTCTATGTGCTTGCTTCCTCAGTCATTCAGGCTAGGTTATACTACAGCAACAACTTTGTCAAAGGTTTGGTATCCTCTCTCTCTATGTGTGTATATAGGTATGCATACACATATTCAATATGTATACATATGTAACACTTTAAATAGATGTAAATACACATAATTTATGTATCTTATAATATATGGAGATCTCAGAGCAAGAAGATATATACATAGTATACCCATCACAACTCAGCTCGGAATTTTCCATGTCTCCTCACTCTGAGATCCAGGCTGTTAAAGTAGTCAAAGTCCATGGAAAAGAGAGAAAGCTAGTGGATTTCTCAAGGGATTAAATTATCTGCAGAGACCTGATAGGCATGATCACAAATCACTGGCCAGAACTAGTCACATGATGCTACCCAACCACAGACAGCCAAGATGAGCCATCCTTGCATGTGTCTAAAAGGCAGAGAGCCATAAATATTTGATGAACAGCATGACAATAAAAAATTCCCATTTAAAACTCAAGAAAGATGAATTGTCTTTTGACCATAAACAAGTAACCTTCAAGTATTTTTATGCTTTTCAGAATAAATCAATCTATTATGAACAGTTTATTTTCTTGGCCTGAGAAATACTCTATCTTTTGAGTGAATGGCTTATAAACAATCGTGAAACAGAATAGTCTTTAAAAATACATAAATGCAGCTGAACTCTACTGGGGAAAAAAAAGCTATACCATTTTTCAAAATGTATAGGGTTAAATAATTTAAGATTTGGCAATTATGTACTAGTTACATACCACCTCAATCTTTTATGGAATTTGTGCTTAACATATATATATATGTATTTAATGTTACATATGGATAATATATATATTTCATATACTTATATGCACCTTGATTAAGGAATATATACTGTAAAATTCACCCATTGTAAGGATACAATCTGATATATTTTAGTTGAGTTTATACAGCTGTGCAATCATCAGCACAACGCAGGTTTAGAACACTTGTATAACATGATGAAGTTTCTCATGACTCTAGTTTTTCTCTGCTCCCATCCTGAACTTTAGGCAGATCACTGATCTGTGCCTGTCTCCATAATACTGTATTTTATGGGAAGTTAGAATTCTTGGCATACTCAACACATATATAAGCAAAAGAATGGATCCCTAAAATTCATAGACATCTATCTCAAAGCAACAGTACATAGTTGCCCTGAATATCAGCTGAAGGCAGAATAAGGAGAAATACGTTAACCCTGGTGGAAATTTAATTAAATATAAAAAGAACTTCCTAACACCTAGGGAAGCATTTTAGAGCATTGTATAAGATAACTAAGAAATTTTCATGAAAAAAAGTCCATTATTGCTTAAGAAATGCAGAAAAATAATCGTGTCTGAAATCAGACTTCCCTTAAGCTTTTTACATTCACTGTTTAATACCCAAGGTCATTTTTTTTTTTTATTTTTTACCCAGATTTTATAGATGGAAATCTTGCCAGGCAAGATAACAGGTAGCATACACTATTGAATCCATGGGCACTGTCACACACAATGTTGGCACAATTCATCCCCAAGTAATGACATAAATGAATGAAGTTAAAGGTTCCTACCTTTATTACACTACAACATTTCCCACACTACTCTAGCCCCCATGCCTGAAAATAGTTCTTTAAGAATAAAAAAAAAATCTTTGAGCTTCAGGCAACTAACTTCAAGATAGGTTATCTGTTACTACTCTCTCCTCTTAAAAAAGCTGTATCTTCTTAGATTGTAGAAGCATGGGCTATATAATATTTTTCTTCATGAAGATAACCATCACATAAGTGCAAACAATAGATATCCAGAGGAAATGAGAACTGTTCTCATCATCTGGTAATATACTTTAGAGAACAGAACCCAGAAACAAAGAATGAAAGAGGAAAAGAAAGAAGGGGAAAGAAAATGCTGAGTTCTTCAAAGGAAACTAAGTATAATCCATAGGATTGAGGTCAGTTACTGGTATTTTAAAAATAAATTTATTTAAAATGAGGACAAGGACGATAGGGTTCAGTCCTTCGGGAGAGAGAGTTGACTGATGATTATTTTCATTATAAATTTTGTAGCACCTTATTTATTTTAGTAGATTTTTTTATTATCCCTTATTTCTCTCTTTAATTTTTGCTCTCTTAAATAAAATGAGACCATTTCTAGAAGAGATGATGATTTCCTATGAGGAAATGATGTAGCCAATAGGATGGTAAACTTTTCAGCAAAAGCAGTAGTCAAAGAGTCCACAGAAATACATCCAGCCCATGTGAGCTGTTGGGTGAGACGCTCAGCTATGGCTGAAGAGTCATCTTCCCTAAAGCTGGCACATTCACAGTGAGCCAGTGCCAAGGCAAATGCAGGCACAACTATAGCCCGGAAATGCTTAACCATATTATTTGAATTCTCAGAAATACCATTTTTACTTAAAGTAAACATTGGCATGCAGAGCCAATAGTCTGAGTAATCCGGTCTTCAAGTGTAACTTTATTTGTTATGGGGATTTGCTCAGGGAAGAGAAGGGGAAAAAAATAAACCCAACCCTTCTTCTTCTAATGCAGAGAGAAAATAGTTGTTTCTGCAACACTGGAGACATTATTTGAGGCCATGTAAGTAACACTGCCTCAAGCTACTTTAACAATTCACAACTAAAATTTGACCTGATTGTTTTGAGTAAAATGTTCTATTGGCACAGACACCCAGGATGATGATTGTCTCTTTATTAGCAGATGGATACTAAGCTATGCGAGGGAGAATCCTGTGCTACAACCACTCTGAACAGAAAGCGAGGAGCTCCCTTAATTTCTGATGAATCTCCTCTCTTATAGAAGATGGAGATGAGCAGTTTATAATCCTGGCATCACTGACTTAGGATTCAAGGTTTAAGAGCCCTATGGGCCCTCTGTAATTGTAAAGGAAATTGCTCATGAATGTGTGCCTGCCTTTACTCTTCTGGGGTGAAGTGTCCATAACTTGAATGAGAGCCACAGAGAGATCATGACCCAGAGTTGTTCGTGTACGAAGTGCTTGTACTGCACACCTCGACCCTGGTTCTGACTGGAGTCCTCTCCCATTTCATTGGTCCCTGTTGTCTGTGGAACAAATCAGGAATGCTAACTGTGCACCTGACCTCACCTCAGCACTGTCTCCCATCTCCAAGTTCTCCTCTCCTTCTGGGCTGCCTGCTCCACCATAATGAGAACAGCTGGGCATAAAGGGCTCTTTTCCCATGGTAGAGGTGCTATAACACATTCTTGAAAATACTCTTTATTCATTTTTAATGAATTGTGTTCTTTTAACAATTCTTCATGCTTATTTTGTTCTGAAATTTCCCAATTTGGAACAATTACTCTTAAATTTGTGACTTGGGTATCTTTCCTTCCTACTCTTTGTCAGTTTCTTTTGATGGTTTCTCATCTCTCTAACTTTTAAACTTCAAAGTATATCAGAGTTCAGTCCTTAGGTACCTTCTCTTTTCTGTCTTTAGTTTATCTCCATATCTCTTCTAGACTCATGGTTTTAAGTACCTTCTATGTGATGATAAAAGTAGACTGCCAACTCAGACGTCTACCCTAAACTTCAGAATTAAAATCCCTTTGCCTATTGATATTTTATCTTAGATGTCTAAAAAGCAGTTCAAATTTAATCCTACTTTTCCAGTATATTGTGATTCTCTTCTTCTAGTTGCACTGGGCACTTGAGAGTCATCACTGTTGATTGTTTTTCTCACATAGAGATCCAGCCCATTAATGACTCATCAAAGCTCTACCTTCAAGATCCATCCCAGGTCTGACCCTTCTTCACCACCACCACCACCAGTAGCCTGGCTCAAACTTCTATCATTGCTTGCCTGGATTGTTGCAATTGTCTCCTAAATAGTCTCTCTGCTTCCAGTCTTGTCCTCCTCAGTTTAGTTTCAACAGAGCAGCCAAAGTGACCTGATTAAAATGTAAGTGACATCATGTTACTCCTCTGTCTAAACACTTCAACGACTTCCCACTTTCAGTAGGAACCTGTTAAGCTCTACATGATTTATCTCTCCTTTTGCTTTCCTGACCTCACCTCCTACCATTCTCACATTTGCTCACAATTTCTGTAATTTTTAAATGACCAAAATGGGGCAATCTGTTTTTATGCTTTTTAAATACGTTATTCTAAAAATACAATATGCTGGTATTAATTGTAGAAGTTTGATGGCAGAATACATTTCCTTACATTCAAGAAGGCATTTTCACACACTATTTGGCAAGCATGTCCATAAAATGCACTTTCTCCTCTAGAATAGTCAACTGCAGAGTAAGAGTAGAGCCAGTAAGTACCTTCAAGCTAGAAAGAATTACCATGATAGAACCTCTGGCAGTGGCTCATTCTCAATGTTACATAGCATTTAGCTCCTGGGGGAACCCAGCACACCTATCAAGGACACTTTTTGCATGGATGGCACCCACAAATTATAAGTGGAATAAAAAAGCAAGCCCTCCTATCTCCTATACCATACAGGTTCCCTTAGTAGAGCATATCTTAGTTTTGGGATGCTATAATAAAAACAACATAGACAAGGGGGCTTATAAATAATAAAAATTTATTGCTCACAGTTCTAGATGCTGGAAGTCCAAGATCAGAGTGCCAACAAGGTTGAGTTCTGGTGAGGCCCTCTTTCAGGTTGCAGACTGCTGATGTGTTATTGTATCATCGCATGGATAAGAGAAATGGGAAACAAGCTCTCTTGTGACCCTTTTAGAGTAATAATCCTATTCCTCACCCTTATGATCTCATCTAATTCTAATGTTCTAAAGGCTCCACCTTCTAGTACCATCATATTGTGGAGAATAGGGTTTCAACCTACGAATTTGGTGAGGAACAAACATTCAGTTCATAACAGAGCATCACATTAGAGAGTAACTTCTTCTAAAATTGTACAACAGAAATCTCATCTGACATGTTTGTTTTGTCACCCGAGATTGAAATAAATAGGAACCATTTTTAGTATTGACCAAACAAGAGTCTAAACAAGAGGCACAATTATTGTAGTAGCCAGAGAGCTGTGTTGAGAGACATGACATCTAGATTGATTCTAGCTACAACTTAGTACAATTAACTCAATAATTTTCCTTTACTTTCTGAATGTTAATTTCCTCATATATTCCTTGTAATAAATATCAAAGGGGAAAATGTATATAATAACACTTTGTAAACTATAAATCATACAAATACTAGGCATAATTGAATCAATTTTATTGCAAGTTTTCTTAAACAGGCTAAATAGTTTTAAGAAACCTGGTTACATATCAAATTGAACTTTTTAATATTAATGATAATATACTAGATGGCATATTTTTTAATACTTTCATGTACTTGCTCATGTCATCCACCAGAAGATCCTATATTCCAGTCTCTGAATGACTGCCCTAGAAACAATTTCAGACAGGAAAATAGGTAAGTATAGTATGTCATCTTCTTGGTGAAGACATAAAGTGTACCAATCTGTCTTCTTCTTCTTATAAAACTTGGCCTTAGTCAATTCCTAACTATCTGGTATTGAAAAAAGTGCCCATTTTTTCCTAAGTATCATTAAAGATTATTCTGTAAATTTATTTGCAAGTTTTTTAAATAAATCAAATTTTAGTAAAAGGAAGCACTTTTATTACTTGAGATTTTAATTTAGTATTAGCACAGGTTAGGCTAACAGCTATTGCACACAACCCCCAAATCTCAGTGGCTTAACATAAGTACCCTTCATTTTTCTACTAGAGTATCCCTCGAAAGGTGACTTGGGGGTCCATCTCTTCCCATCGAGGGGTTCTTTTGTCTCTTTGAGACCTCAGCGTTTCTGTTAGATTCCTTGCTTCTGGCCTGTGGTCAAAAGAACAAAGAGGAAGCAAACCAAGAGTTTTGGAGCCTACTCTCAAACACCTGGCATGAAGCGCTCTGACCACCTTGAATTGCCTAGAACTGGACTCATGGCTGGAAAATGTAGTCTTTCTTTATGTCAGGAGCAAAATGAAATGGTGGTGCACAGTTAGCATTGTCTCAGCCATAAATGTCTTCCTTGTTACAGTTTGTCTGCCTCTTCAGATTAAATACTACTCTTTTGATGAAGAAAAAAGTAAAAATGGAAATCGAATCATTGTACTTTCACAAATCTGTTACACTGTCTTTCCTCAGTCACAGTGTTTTGAAATAAGTGCTTTGGGTTGACATTTTCATATTTTTGAGTTTCAGTTTATTCTGGGTATTGCCCCTTCTGATTCAGTTCTTACAGGGTTTTGCCTTTGTATCAAAGGGTATGTGTCCCTCTTATGCTTTCTGTATGTGTGCCCTTGAACTGGGTTCTCTGTGTGGCCTCAAGGTTTTAGTCTTTGTTCTTCACTCCTGTTACCACAAGAGATATTCTCAAGATCATGCTCACCTCCACATTTTGAACTACTGTTTTCCTGTGTTTAGAATCTAGTCTGCAGGAACAATACTTTATCTTTACCTTCTTCAATATATCCTTCCTGGTCCTGGCAAGTTACACTTGTCCTTGGTTATAAGGCCTATGACTGTTTGCTATAAACACACATAGCATTTGTCACTGCATCTACACCCCAAGTAGTTCTCTCCTCATGTACTGTGTTTTCCATGTTCTCTGTTCCCATGCAGGTCAACATTGCCATCTCAAATCCCTCAGTATTGAAAGGTTCTGTACTTTCAATTGAAAGGCCTTCTTCAATTCCTCCACGGGGATAAAAGCATGCCTCTTGAAAACCTGTAGGTCCTTTTATACACTGGCTTATGTCTATGTCCCCAAGATTTCCTCACAAGTTACTGGGACTTAAAAATTAGAGGCAGCCTTCAGGCAATGTAATCACATAGACTGCATTTCACGGAGGTTGAATAGTTGCCCCTACTAAGCAATATATCATCACCTTCAAATATGTTTCTAAGATACTTTGAGGCCCTTTCCTTAAAGGAAAGTTATAAATAAGGAGACCTTTTTACTGTAATCTTTTAAAAGCAAAACAACATTGGTTAAAAGTGTTGTGTGCCCTAAAAAAAAGATAAATTGAGAGCAGTAGAATGTTAATGACTGATTTTAAATTGGGCTATCACTCAAAAGGAGGCAGCGGTCCTGAAATTTCTATGTTCTTTTGTTTTCCCAGGTGTTAGCAATCCCTCCCGGCCTAAATGGCCCTGTGTTTACTCCATCCTCTGGATCATTAATAATGACAGTAAATAAAGCCCAACCTAGGAAGTTAGTTCTTTTAATCTGACAGGTACTCAAGAAGCAGTCACACCTTAACATGAAGAAATACCTGCAGTGAGAAATTCCTAAATTTCCCATCTAATAACTGAGCTATTTGGCAATAAAATTTGCTTTTATTTAAATGCTTGGGAAGAAACTTGGCAAAGAATCTCATGGGTCCTTGCAGCACTGGGCACTGTCAGAGCCCCTCCCCCTCTTCTGAGGCTGTCACACCATGAGGGGAGCATCCCTCAAAAAGGAGGCACCGAATTGGCTTTTGCATTTACTGCTAGGTCTTTAGATGTGAAATCATTTTACCTTTATTATGTTTAAACATCTGTTTAACACAAGACATATATTTTAGGAAAAATAGAAAAATTATATAATTTTAAGAAATCACTCATAATCCACCATCCAGAGGAACTGAAGTTTTCAACTGAGTATGTACTGTAATAAAATTGTCCTATACATATTTTTACAAATATGTAATTATTTAACCAAATGGGAATAGTCTATAAATGTGTTTTCACATTTTTATTCAGGAACAAAAACTATAGCACATAAGAGCCAAATAAACATTGCTTGCCCTGTTAAGAAACAGAACATCATCAGTACTGCTGAACCAACCTACATGTTTCTTCCTGCCCCATCTCCCATATCATCAAGGAATTTGGCATTTCTTTTGTACTTATTATATTATTTCCTTTATAGTCTTCCTAAATATATGTAAGCATCCACATAATGTATTAGTTTGTTTTTGTTGTATTTAAACTTCATAAAGATGATGGTACAGGCTAAATCATGGTTCCCAAATTCAGACATTGAAGCCCCACAGGCTAGTGTGGCTGCAGCTGGAGATGGAGTCTTTAGGAGGTAATTAAGATTAAATGAGATCATGAAGTTAAGGCCTTAGTCCAGGAGGACTGTGGCCATGTAAAAAGAGAACTCTCTTTCAGCTCTTTGAGGACACAGCTAGAAGGCAGCAGTCTACAAGCCAGAAAGCAAGTCCTCACCAGGTAATGATTCACCTGGCACCTTGATCTTGGATATCCCAGCCTCAAGAATTGTGAGAAAATAAATTTCTGTTGTTTAAGCCACCCAGTCTGTGGTATTTTGTTATGCCAGCAAGTTGACTAAGAGAAACGAGATGACTCTTCATGGTATTTGTAGCTGGTTGCTTCTCTCCGCACCGCGGCTCTGACGTCATGCACGTCACCTGAAGCTGTGGCTGCTTTAGTAACGTCGATGTACAGTTCTGTTGCTTGACTACATCAAAATTTATTTTTCCATCCTTCTGTTGATGCATTTAGACTGTTTGCAGTTTTATGCTATTTTAAACATTTTATAAATGTTCCCGTTAATTCACATCTTTACCAACACTTGGTATTGTTAAATGATGGTTTTGGCAATCTAGTTGGAGTAAAATGGTGTCCCATTGTCATCTTTCTTGCATTTTTCTGGTTACTAAGAGACTGTGAATCTTTACATTGTGTTATTGGCTGCTTGTGTTGCTTTTTCTGGGAATATTTATA
Organism: Manis pentadactyla; assembly: GCF_030020395.1. Taxonomy (NCBI): domain Eukaryota; kingdom Metazoa; phylum Chordata; class Mammalia; order Pholidota; family Manidae; genus Manis; species Manis pentadactyla. The sequence continues at coordinate 96,804,874 of NC_080021.1, read as the reverse complement.
TATTTTGCTATTTTTCTACTAACTTTTTTGTTCTTTCTTATTGATTATTGTGATTACTACACTTTCTGGTTATTTGTTAGTATTACATGATCATAGAGAAAATGGAAGTTTCATGGCCAGGATTCTCACCTGACCCTGGTCTGCTTGCACATGTGTGGACGATAAGTTATTCTTGACTCTATATAAAGAGTTCTGCCCAGGGCTCCAGGGCTGTGAGGTGGCAGACAGGCCTGGAGTCAGAGACCGGCTTGCTGCATGCAGACTTGCCCTGAGTTGTATGGGATTCTAGCTCTTAACCTGCCACCACGAGAATAAAGCTGGGTTTAAGTGTTCCATTGTAATTTTTCAGTCTCACCAAATCCAGAGTGAACTTACCCAGGGCTGAAACCCTCAGGCAACACAGTGATCAAAATATTTACCTCCAGTTTGTGGCTTCTCTTTTTACTCCCATGTGATATCTTTGAACAAAATAAATTGTATGGAGTCAAATTTATCAATATATCCTTTGTAGTTTCTAATTTTGTATTATATTTTTTAAATACTCCGTACCTAGAAAGTGTAGAGATATTTTATGGTGTTAGGCAGAGAATACATTTCTTCCACCCCAACTTTCCAGATGAAAAATTATTTTTCCCCAAACCACATATAGGTTAATTCATCCTTTCTCTACTAATCTTTAATACCATCTCTGCCCACATACCTAAACTATCCATCTATCTATCTTCTGTTTCTTTCTATGTTCTGTGATGTTTCAGGTGCTCAATTTTCTCTTTATCTTGAAAGCACTCTCTGTAAAATAATATAGCTTTATAAAAACCTTGACATTTGGTATCAAAATCCTTCCTTATTCTTCAGCTATCTTAGCTATTTTTAGTTCTCTGCTCTTCCATCTACAATTTAGAATCAGTTTGTCAAGGCAGGGGATATCTGTTAGAATTTTTACAGAGATTGCATTGAAGCTATAGATCAATTTGGGAAAGGACTGGCATATTTATAATATTAAATATCCCTTTCTAAATACATGGTGGCTCTATGTAGAATGAGATTTATAATCTAATTTTTATTCATCACTCTATCTCAGACATCAGACATATGCTATGGTTATTTTTTTTTCAACATTAGAAAGGATTGTAGTAAGAGCATTACCTTTGACTATTTCCCTTAATTAAGCCCCTCAAAGTGGAACTCCTAGATTAAAGTTTTTATAATTATCCATTTCTGTCTTCTTTTATTTATATATATATATGTATATATATACATATATATACATATATATATACACACACACATGCACACATATATATATACCTGTTTATGTTTGCCTACTTTTTAATTTGTCTTTCCTATATTGATTTGTAACACCTCTGTATATTAAGCATATGCTCACTTATCTATTATAGTTAACTATGTAAAAATTAAGAATGTTTTTATTGCAAAAGATATCATAAAGTCAGTAGAGATATAGTTTCAGGAAAAGAGATTTGCAAAGCAAAGGTTTTGAAGAGAGCTATGGCCTATATACTATAAAGAGCACTATTTATAAATTGGCCTACAAAAAGATAATCCAATGAAGATATGAACAGAAATTCAGGAGGGCCAATCTATCTGGACAAAAAATACGTAATGAGGATCAAGCTCAGAATTAGGTAAATGGAAATTAATGTAATTAATGTTATATACCAAATTATTTAGAAAAAAAAACCGTTAACATTGGATAGCACATGGATAAAAATTGCATGCTCATATATAACTATTTCAAATGTAAGCGGTCATCATCGTTTAGAAGAAAATCTGGCAAGATCTATTAAATTTTAAGAATTAGCATATATATTTGTTGTGGGTTGAATTATGTTCCCCAAAAGATATACAGAAGTTCTAACCCTAACTTACTTGGCATTTCTTATTTTACCAAAACCTTAGTTTTCAATGCTGTCATAATTCTGGATAAAGTAAATTGTAAATGTTGTAAAGGTCTAAGATATGATTGATACATTTCTCTTATATAGATTAATTAGCATAGGCAGGTTCCTGATAAACTCTGGTATGTTTGGAATATCTAAAAAAAAATTATATATTATGTATAGTATATGTATATATATATATTATATATGTATGTATAATATATATATACCATCTTTTATGTCTGTGTCTGTGTATACACTTTTGTGGGAAGTATATAGAGCTGTTAAACTCAGAAGATCTCTATATATTATAGCATCCAGAATATTAATCCAAGTAGAAGAAAATCTTGATTTATTCAACAGGAAAATGTGTATTGAACACATACTCTGTTCCATAGCTTAGTGGGAGAGACTAAAAATAAATTTATGTTTAAAAAATGCAGTGTGGTAAATGCATTGGAGATTGGCAAACAGAGGAAGACAGAGGGAAACTGAACACTGTGAATGGGTCAGAGAGTGTCCAAAGGGACCTCTGAGTTTGGTTAAAGAAAACTGGTGGAAAGCATTTTGTCCCCTCAAGGTAATTTTTGTCATGATTCCCAGTTATTGAAATTTTCTATGACTGTTAACGTATCTTTAAAAAGTTGTTTCTTCATCAATTAGAATTTTGCTGCCAGATTGTATGACAGATCATGAACGAGCTTTAATTTGTTACACATTGTTCCAGAAGGTGAGATGAGATGCAAGGAATTGTGTGTTAGCTGAGAGATGTATTTTACACTTACTTCTCATGGTCCCTTTTAGTAGATCAAATACAATGGCATGATCTTGATTAGTTAATCTTTCTACATCAGCATTTTCAGACAGTACTTCATGAAATTTTCACTACAATTAAAAATGCAATTAAAATGGATTATCTAAATCAAAGTCAATCTTTAATTACTGCATGCTATCTAGATCCTTATTTCATGATTGAACAGATAAAATTCTAACAATCACAGTGTTAATGCCTTCATTATTTAAAGCAAAATACCAGTCTTTTGAGGGTCCATCTTATTTCCTATCAGTTCCATTTTTAGGTTGTCATAAAGAAGTTTGCTTCCTTTAACAACTATGCCTACTTAGTCCTGAGAAGGTCTTTAATGCTTCTCCTAAAAAAATTAAATTATACAAAGTTCATCCAATTAATCCAGGCTCTTTCAAGTAAAAGCAATGAGTGCTTCAACACTGAACTTGTCCTAGTTCTTTTTTACTTCTTTTCTCCTGTTAGCTATTTCAAAAACAAAAAGAAATAAGAAAATTTTTCAAAAGAAAGATAATACTTGGTGATTCTCACTATCACATTAAATCTTTGCTTTCCAAGTTTTGCATTGTTTATTAAGCTGTGCATCATTTCACATGCACATTTTGCCTTCTGCCTTTTTCCAATAGTGTTAATATTGAGTAGGGAATGCGATCTCATGGAATTCAAATCAAAAGGCCCTGGTTTCATTGCTCCAAGCTTTGTGAGTCTCTATTTCCTCGTATGTAACATGAGGTTGACAAAAGTACATACACTGAGGCATTGTTGTAAAACTAAAAACAATTCATGTAAAGTTCCTGTTGCATAGTAGATGCAATAGTGACTATTTTTATTATGTCATAAATATTTTCCATGTTACTATACAACCTTTCTATCAACCATGACATCTTAACCTAACACTGTAGAAATATAGTAAAATACACCTTATTAATGTGGAATCTGAGTTTGAATACCTTGATGTTTTTTCCAGCCTCTCAATATTTTCATATATAATAATATTTACTATTATTTGAAAACATCTAACCAATATCTGATGTTAAGTACATGTAATCCTGAAATGTCTTTATGAAACACTTAATTGGGTATGGCATTACATCAGTATTTTCATTAAGTCAGTGAAGCCAGAATAGCCTTTATCTTCTGGCAACTTACAGCAAAACACTGGTAGAGACTATTTAGGAATCAGAATAAGCAGTCACCAGGTGACTTAAAATTATTGCATTTAATAAAAAGATGGAATGCTGTGAAACAGCAGAGAAACAATTTCTAGAACCACATACCAGTGGAAACCTTAACTTTTCCATGACACAGACAAAGCTTTACTTAGCAATATGGAAATTCTGAAACATCTGTTACATTGAAGGCAGAAATATGTAGTAAACTGTGGGTGGAATAACTTGAGTGAAAAACTAAATGAAAAAGTACAAACCACCATGAAGATTATCAAGGGAATTGGTCCAGTTCTGTGTGGTGCTGTGAATGACGGAGCCATCAAAGGTGAAGTTATTGGTGTCGCAAAGACCAAGCTAGATGGAGTAGAATGTGTAGATAGGGAAGCTAAAAACAACTATTAGGATTTTTCAGGGCCGAAATTACCCAGTCTACAAAATGATAACCTTGTTTGGTCCAAGATTATGATGCCAGTGAATTCATGGCTGTTTTCTCCAGATTGAGTAATTAATACTTACCTGCTTCACACTATAATTCTGTACAGGCAACTTTGATGTGAGTTAAAGAAATTAGTTTATCATCATAATTGCTCTTTTTATTGTGGAAGAGAAATAGGTTCTCTGAGGATTACTGCCTTTTGTATCATGGGGAAGCTTAAAAAAATGAACAACTCTTTCATAATGTCTTACAGATTGACATTTTAGTTCTCATAGTTCTCTTTGAGATTAAATATTATCAAAATGCCATAGCCAGATACATTTTATAATGTCACCAAATGCTGTATAAATACCAAATTCAGTGTTTGGTCTTTTGAGTTCATGGAGGAAGTCCAGAGTCAATATTCTTTTGGTAGAAAGAACAGTAAATAATAAGACAATAGGAAACTACAGAGCCTCTGAGTGCATAAGTAACATGACATCTAAAAATTAAAAAGACTACTTTTAAAATTTCAATAGCAATAATAAAGAAAAATCTTACCAAATAACTCCTTTTGGTTTGAATCAATTGGAAAAAAAGATATTTTATAAATGAGAAAAGTACATGACTAGTAGCTAATGCATAAATTTCTGATCTCTAACTTTAGGGATAATTAACATAAAAATTATAATGTATTGCTTATGTAATAGGAAACACACCCTTGATTTCTAAAATGAAAACAAAAATGTTTCTTTTGGATGACTCAAATGTCATCCATCATTTTTTCCCCCCTGCATAGCGTTAGTAGTCTGATTTTGTTTGATTCTGTAGTCTGCCATATCTTAGGGCAATGTTTCTGTAAGAATAGTCTTTTGATACATTTTTTCTTTCTAAATAGGAATATTCTTCCATTGGTAGGGTTTTATTTGAAAAAGATTACATGGTCAAGCATAGTTAAACATTTTCAATAAATAATAGGTTCATTGAAGTTGCCATGCTTTTCGCTCAGGACTTCTTGGAGACTCCAGTAGGCTAAGAGGGGCAGTGAGTCTTCCCCAAACCTGTTGTTGTATTGCACTTTATTAGCATTAACTGGCGTAGACATGAAAACAGAAATGCCACAAAATGAATTACTAATTTATATAAAGCTTTCCACTAGGATTCTTAAGCTATAAGCATGATGATTTATGAATAGAAATCAAATTAGAAAAAAACTAAAACTGAACATCTTTTGTAGCCAGCATCCTCTGTCTGCCTTGTTGAATGAGGACCTTCCAGTTTCCCAAATTGCTTCAATGCAAAGATTCTCCTTCCCTGTTTCAATGGCCACATTTAGGTCTTCTCATACGACTTAAATTCATTTGTTTGCTTTCTTGCTTATTTCAGGGGAGTCAGAATCTTATAAAATAAGGTTTAAATGTAATTGAATCTTGGGTGGTCTCCTCTGATTTTTATTGTGCACACCACTTTCATTTAATCAGGGTACATACTCATTCATTCATGATTAGGGTCAGGGGCTGCCCAACATTCTTCAGCAAACAAACACAGCCAAGACTTACCATGGATACTAACAGCTTGTTTAGAAGATGTGGTCAATTTTTCTCCTAAATAGGCTTTAAACAATATCAGAGTTTTTCTAAAGCAGTTTTTACTAGGAAACTAATTTTTTAATTAAAAATTATAGAATCAAATATATTTAAAAAGTAAATACTATCTCTTAAGATAAGCATGCCTGCCTGCCTGGGTAGTAAAAACAAAATAGTCTCCATCACTGCCTTCACCATTTTTAAAGCTTTAGTACTAACTGGTGCTAGCCACAGGGATTAAGTTCTAAGCTAATATTCTTAGTTGATGATGCTGGGTGGACGCTTCTATGGAGACACTGTTGCCCAGAACTTGTTTCTAATGACTGTCTTTCAGCTTATGTTCTACATACCCTCACTGTAGATTTAAGTTATTTCCTGGTATTGGCCCTGCAATTTTTGAGAACATTTTACTCCTCATTATTTTTAATTACACTCAAGCAAGAAGAAATCATGTCATATTTGGTTCTCAAAATACCACCCACCTTGATTTCAGGATTTTCTACCCCAAATTTGCTGTTGTCCCAGTCATCACCACTGTTGTCTAAGCACCAGTCTCCAGGAAAGCTGAACATTTTTTCTGACCTATTCCTTCCTAACTTGCTTGATTTGTGATAAGCATATTGATCTCCCCTGAAAATTAAAGTTGTATTTATCTGAATAGTGCCAACAAATTCATTGAAAATTGGGATGGAGGGAAATGTCATGTGATTATTGCATTGTAAGCACTGTTTTGATTTTCTGTTAATTAACATAAGCCTAAAAATTGAATTCAGAATAAAAACTGCATAAGGGCAACTTCCCAGTTGGGGGAGAAATTAAGGCTACTTCTACTCTACAGTATAAATAATAGGTTCATTGAAGTTGCCATGCTTTCCGATCAGGACTTCTTGGAGACTTCAATGGGCTAAGAGGAGCAGTGTGTCCTCCCCAAACCTGTTGTTCAACTTCTTCAACATGTATGTGAAAACAGCAATAGAAACTGGGGTCAGTAGTCACCTGGGTATTTTATGACTCTCTTCCCTGCAGAACATCCCTACCATGGACTTCTGCATAAGTAGGGTGACTGTAAAATGTATTGTCCAAATGGGAGGACTTCTGAGAATGAAAGGGGATGCTAATGATAATTATGCCAGGACAATAGCCAAAAACGAGGACTGTCCCAGGCACACAGGAACATAACCTCATTCTACTTCAAATACATGGATACTAGACAACAAAGTCATAAAGAGTCCCTGTCAAGGAATGAAGGACTGTGAACACACAGAATAAATGCATGTTTTAAATAAAGATACATGGTGAGCTCAGAGAAGATTTCAGTAGGGACAGACTATGTTTATCTTAGCTCCCATTTCTCTGTAACACAGCTTTCCATTGCAGCTCCTAACTCATGCTTCATTTTTGTCATGTCTGTATGGCTGTCCAGTTGAAAGATATGTCCACGACTCATATTAGAATATATAGAATAAAATGCATGCATGTTTTTCAAAATTCTAGTGTGATTTAGGAAGCAGGCCTATTGGTGAGTTTGGGAGAGGACTTGGCAGTCTTATCAAAATTAAGTTTACTCATGCCTTAAATGAAAGCCGAAGACTGGCTTTGTTTGAATTGGTTGTGGATTGTCTCCTCATAATTTGGGAATAGGAGTCTGGGAACTAAGCTTAACATCAACTAAGAGCATTACCAATCTTTTCAATTTCACTACTGTTCCCCACATAGGAAATAAGACAATCCACTCTCAGATGCTCTATTTTAATAGTAAAAATAAGGCCTTTCATTTGCTTCTCAAACAGCCCTCCAAACATCATAGCTCATAAGTGTATCAGCAGTTCTGTTTTAAATGTGGTGTGCCTGAGGCTACATGATGCATATTGCATCTAGATTGAATCTAGAAAGAAAAACTTTAATCCTCTTGTAGGCATCTTTCTGATAACAAAAACCTTTGTTTCAAATTTTCTGTATCTCCATGAAAGATATTTTTTCTACAGTTGTGAAATATGAAGTCTGTTGCATCAGATCAGAAGGATCTTTAGAAAAGAATAAAAAAACTCACAAAGTTATATGCCTAAATAAATGAACTCAGGAGAGGGAGAATATGTGTATGATCATGTGGTTGGACCAAGCATAAATTCACCCCAATTTATGCACTTGATTCAAAATCCTGAACGCAGCACAGTAGAGTAACTGGAACGATTTGTTTTGTTCTGGCCAAGTATGACATCTGTTCATTATTGTTACTTATTTATTCTCATAAACTGGGGGTGAGTGTGAAGTTGCCCTTACCCAGTCTTTATTCTGAATTCAATTTTCAGGTTTATGTTAATTAATAGAAAATCAAAACAGCGCTTACAATGCAATAATCACATGACATTTCCCTCCATCCCTTTTTCAATGAACTTGTTGGCACTATTCAGATAAATACAACTTTAATGTTCAGATTAGTAGAATGTATCCACATACTGCTGAACACTAGCCTCATCTTTAAAGTAAGACTGTCTTCTTGATTTATTTTCTGTCTACATGGGCTTTGGTGTATTTTTTATTGACGTATAATTGACATACAATATCTTATTAGTTTCAGGTGTACATAATAGTGATTTAATATTTTTATACATTACATGGTAAGTCTAGTTACCATCTGTCACCATACAAAGTTATTACAAAATTACTGACTGCATGCCCTGTGGTGTACCTTACATCCCCATGACTAACATATTTTATAACTGGAAGTTTATACATACTCTTAATCCTCTCCACCTGTTTCACCCAGCCCCCTGCAGCTCCTCCCCCATGTAGTAACCAACAGTTTGTTCTCTATATCTGTGAGTCTGTTTCTGTTATGTTTTGTTTGTTCATTTATTTTGTTTTTTAGATTCCACATATAAGTGAAATTATGTAGTTTTTGTCTTTGACTTATTTTACTTAGCACAATACCCTCTAGGTCCATCCATGCTGTCATAAATGGCAAGATTTCATTCCTTTTATAGCTGAGTAATATTTCAGTGTGTGTGTGTGTGTGTGAGACACACACCACATCTTGTTTATCCATTTATCTATTGATGAACATTTAGTTTGCTTCAATATCTTGGCTGTTGTAAACAATGTTGCAGTGAACACAGGTGTGTGGTTATCTCTTTGAATTGGTGTTTCATTTCCTCTGAATAAATACTCAGAAGTGGAATTGCTAAATCATATGGTAGTTCCATTTTTAGTCTTTTGAGGTACCCCCATACTGTCTTCAGTGGGGGCTGTACCAATTTAAATTTCCACCAACAGTATACAAGAATTACTTTTCTTTACATTCTTGCCAACTCTTGTTTTTTTTTGGTTTTTGATAATGGCTGATCTTACAGGCATGGGGTAGTATCTCATTGTCCTTTTGATTTGTATTTCTCTGATGATTAGTGAAGTTGAGCACCTTTTCATGTACCTGTTGGCCTTCTGTATTGTCTTCTTTATAAAACTGTCTGCTCAAGTGCTCCACCCATATTTAATTGGATTACTTGTTTTTTTATATTAAGTTATGAAAGCGCTTTATTACTTGAATATCAACCCCTTATTGGATGTATGATTTGCAAGTATCTCCTCCTGTTAAATAGGTTGCCCTTTCATTTTGTTGATGGTTTTCTTTGTTTGGCAAAATGTTTCTTTGTTGATGTAATCCCATTCATTTATTTTAGCTTTTGTTGCCTTTGCCTCAGTAAACTGGTCCAAAAAAATATTGCTAAAACTGATGTCAAAGAGCTTACTGCCTGTTTTCTTCTAGGAGTTTTATGGTTTCAGGTCTTATGTACTCAAGTCTTTATAATCCATTTTTGTATTTGGTGTAAGATAGTGGTCCAGTTTCATTCTTTTACATTTGCCTATACTGTTTTCCTAACACCATTTATTGGAGAGACTGTCTTTCCCCATTGTATATTTTTGCCTCCTTTGTCATAGACTAATTGACCATATATGAGGGGGTTTATTTGTGGGCTTTCTATTCTGTTCCCTTGATCTCTGTGTTTGTTTTCATGCTAGTACTATACTGCTTTGATTACTATAAATTTGTATTATAGTTTGAAATTAACATAAATGTCTAGCTTTGCTCTTCTCTCAAGATTGCATTGGCTATTTGGGATTCATATGGTCTATACAGATTTTAGGATTCCTTATTCTAGTTCTGTGAGAAATGCCATTTGTATTTTGAAAGGGATTGCATCAAATCTGTAGATTGCTTTGGGCAGTATGGACATTCTAATCACATTCTTCCAGTCCATGAGGATGAAATATCTTTCCATTTATTTGTGTCATCTTCAACTTCTTTCATCAATGTTTTAAAATTTTCAGAGTACAGATCTTCACCTCCCTGGTTAAATTTATTCCTAGGTACTTTATTCTTTTTGATGTAATTGTAAATGAAACTGCTTTCTTTCTTGGGCTTTGGTGTTGGTATTGTTTAAAGACATTAATGTTTTCACATGTCCAGATACAGCTTTAATGAAAAATCTTTTTCCTCAGTATCACTCTTTTTTAAGCAAAATACAAAGTCCCTTACAACCCTTATCATATTCTATATAATTTACTGGTTTACACATCTTCTGAAATCAAGAATGTATGAACTTGTCAGTTTCCTCCATTTGAAATCCTGGGTGTATTATCTGTGTATGAGAAGGAAAGAAGAAATATGATTATAGTTGTGCATTTAGGAGAACAGATAATGAAATGGGAGCATTCTGAAAGAACTCTTTATCATTCCACATTATAGCCTAAGGAAAATTGAACCTCTCTTTAATCTAGAGATACTCATGAAAAGTGACATATAAATTGGATTTCTAGAAAAACAATATTTAATCCCCTAAGGAAAATCAGTGATTTAAAGCTCATCAAATGAATGTTTTTCTAAAACAAATACCCTTACTTTGTTAGTTTTATGTAATGTTTTGCAATTCTGGTTTGCTTAGTGAAATATATATAGATTCTAGATTCTCTCTCTTCTTCACCTACACTTCTGTCTAGGGAATTTCATCAAGTCCCATGGCTTTATGTAGCATCATCCTGTTGTTAATGCCCCAAATATCTCCCTGAATTATACCCTGATTAACAACATTTATCTGTAACTACTACCTACATGGGAATGCCTAATAGGTTTCACCCATCTGTCATGCCAAGATGGGGTTTCCCATGCCATTAACAGTGTAATACTGTCCATCTGGTTGCCCAAGTAAAACCTGGGAGATAATCTTTTGATTTCTCCTTTTATCTTACTTGCCCTCTTTCTCCAATCTTTTCACCTACGTTCAAGTTTACCTACAAAATGTATACTGAAACCAACTTTCCTCTCCATCTAGTCTCAATCTAGTTGAAATTTATATTGCCATCTCTCTTGGACTAGTACGGTAGCTTTCTGGCTGGTCTGCCTACTGTTCCTATTGTATTCTTATTGTCTATTCTTTTCTTAACAGCAAAAGCACATTTCCTGAAATACAGAAAAACTCATATCGCCTCCCTATAAAGCTAGAGGATGAAAGACCTACTTGTTGATAAAATCTAGCCAATAAAGAGGAAAATCAAAACCATATCAAAACTTTGGTGATTACCATTAAATTTGTCTAAATGCCCACTGAAATTATTTTAGATAATGGTATATGTGCTGTCACCTTGACATGCTAAAGGTATGTGTGACAGATAAATAAAGGTGTAGGAAGAGGGTTGACATATATCTGAATAATATTGCTACAGATATGAAAAGAAAACCAAAGAGAATTAATTTATTCTTCTTCCATAACAAGATTTCATTTGACACTGTCAAATCATCATAGAACCATTTCTCACAAAAAGAAACCTGTAGAAATAACAAATTCCAGGACAGAGAGAAGAAAATTACAAGATGATTCTAAAACATTTCATTGTGCCAAAACATAAGAATTTCTCAAAGAATAAAGGCAAACAAGGATAAAAAAGTTAGTCTAAAAGGGCTCCTATTGGCTAAATCTAGGAAATTTGAATATAAAAATGACAATAAGGAGTTATAACCTGTTGAGTAAAGAACAGCTGAGCCTAAGCTGATAATAAGGAAATAAAACACATACACATATACATATGTGTATACATACAAACATGCACCAAATAAAGGAGACAAGAAAGCTCTTCTTGTAGCAGAATGCTAGCTAATAAAGGCAGAAGAAATAAACTTAGAAAATCACAATTTTGAAATAATTAAGAGTAATTATTGACCCACAGAGCATATATTAAAATTGCCTGTATATTGGAAGAAAAGAGGTTATGTTCAATTCCAAAAAGTAGAACATTTTTTTCATTTGACAGTTTTTGATCTGAGTGCAGTAAGAAATCTAGAAGTCAATGCCAGTATCAGAAAGGTAAAAAAGAAAGAAAAAAGAAGGTGTAAACCCTGAATATTAGATACTAGAAGAAAAGAAAGGGGGGGAAGGAAGGAGGGAAGGAAAAAAGGAAGAGAGGATGCCTTTTTTATTTATTTAGTGGTTTTTATCTATAGAGGTATAATCTTGCCAATTTGAAAAAGTGTAGAAAATTTACCTCCCTTTACATCCATTTACCTTACATTGTCTTAGGTATTTTCTATACATTAATTTAGAACCATGTGAGAATTATGACTTTTGTTTCAGTTGTCAAATGTAATTTAGAAAACTCAAGAAGAAAAGTTTGTTGTATTATTCACCCATACTTTTGCTTATTATGTTCTTTCTTCTTCCTGATGTCCCACAGTTCTTCTCTTAGCTGTTTTCTGTTTAGAGAACCTAGGTTAGGCATTCTAGGATAAGTTTCTGGTGGCATATTCTCTTACTTTTCTTTCATCTGAGGAAGTCTTGATTGCCCATTCATTCCTAAAGGAGATCTTCAATGGATATAGAGTTCCATCCTGACACTTCTTTTTCTTCAGTACTTCGAAAATGTTGGGTCACTTGCCTCTAGCCTCTGTGGATTCTCATCAGAAATCCACTGTCATTTGAAATTGTTTTTTCCTGTATAGAGAAGATATGGTTTCTCTTTTACCACTTCCAAAATTTTTTCTTTGTCGTTTTACAGACTTTGACTATGATGTTTCTCGTGATGGATTTCTTTAGATTTATCTTGTTTGGGGTTTGCTCAAGTTCTTCTTGAACCTGTGATGTCTATGTCTCTTACCAAATTTGAGAAGTTTTTAGCCACTATTCTTCAAGTATATTTTTTTCCTTACTCTTTATCCACTCCTTCCAGGGCCCCAGTGAAATGAGTGGTAGACCTTTGTGTAGTCCTGCAGGTCCGTGGGGCTTTCTCATTTTTTTTCAGTCTATTTTCTCTTTGTTTCTTCTGGTTCTACTCCTTCCATTCTGCTGCTGAGCCCTTCTCCTGAGTTTACTTTGGTTATTTTATTTTACAAAATTTCTCTTTAGTTCTTCTTTACATTTTCAATCCATTGCTGAGATGAACTCTCTTTTCATTTGTTTCAAATATATTTGTAATTGCTCCCTGAAGCATTTTTATGGTTGCTGCTTTAATATCTTTTGCAAATAATTTTAACATTTCTGTCATCTTGATGTTGTCATCTACTGATTGTCTACTTTGACTCTACTTGAAACTTCTTGGTTATGGATATGATGAGTAAGTTTTTAATTGAAATCTGGGGATTTTGAATATTTTGTTATAAGAGTCTTGATTTTATTTAATTGTTTCTGCTAGCTTCCTTTGATATTACTCCATCTTGGTAAGAGAGGGGGGCACTGCCTCACTGCCAGCAGCTGTGGATATAAGCACTCACCCAGACTGGGTTGACATGTCACTACTGCTGGGCAGAGGAGGAGTTCCAGCCCCTCATGAGTCCTCCCCTAAAACCTTTCTGGCTGTTGACTTGTTCTTACATGGTCTCAGCTGACTCTGGTAGGGCTGAATGTCAGCTCCCTACTGGTCAATTCCGCTAGTGGAGGACTTCTTCAGCTTTTCTGAGGCAAAAGAAAACCCAGGGAACTCATTGCTGTTACTCTTTGGATCTCAGGTCAATCTTCTTTCTTGTTCTTTTTTTTTTTTTAACCTTTCAGAGTATTCTTGTGTGTTTTATGTATACTGTCCAGAGGTTTTAGTTTAGTGGAAGGAATAGGGAAAGTACACTTGCTCCATATTCCTGGATACAGGAGATAATACTTTTTGGTGAACTATGGATATATAACAATCCATTTACCTGATAAGAGTGTGATAGTAAGAAGCACTTTTAAAATAAGGTTTATTTTGATTTGTAGTTGCTAATACCTTTATACCTCATAATAGAAATACTTCAACTCACAGGAAAACTTGGAGATTTATGTCATTCAGTTTCATGACCTTATTTACGAGTTTGGGCTACTTTTCATAATGGTGATATCACAGTCTACATAATTCTTTCATTCTTTCAACTTATTTAACTATTACTGTTCTTAGTACCTGGAATATATCAATAAAACAAGAATTCCTATACCCAAAAGCTTACATTCTGGGTTTGGGGGACTAGGACAAATAATACAAAATAAAACTAGTAAATAAGTACACTGCAGGCCATTTCAATAGGTAATGTGTTATGGATTTTTTTTTAAGTATACAGGTCAGGGAGAATACATTCTTGGGGGATAGACTGCAATTTTGGGGAGAGTAACAGCAGGATTTGTTGGAAATACGTGATTTGACTCATGACCTGAAGAGGGAATAAGAGTAAGACACAGGGAGACTGAAGAAAGAATATTTGTAACAGAAGAACAAGCCAGTGCAAACATCCCAGGGCAGGGATCTGTGTATGATTGGCATGCAGAAGGAACACCAGTGTGTTGAAAGCACAGTGTATAAGGCAGATGATAGAACAGGATGTCACAAAAAAAAAATGAGGCCCAAATCATGTAAGCCTTATGACTTGGCCTCTTACACTGAAAATGGAAGCCACAGTGTTGTGAGCAGAGTGACACCACATGTTCAGCCTTTTTACAAGATTATTCTGGCTGGATTGTTGACAGTGAAAATCATGAGAAGCAGTGAGGTTTTGGATATATTTTGACATTTGAACAAACAGGACTTTGAGGCAGATGGATGTGCAGTGAGGGGAGAGCATTAGCTCCGTCAGAGGCAATTCTAAGAGTTTAGGTTTGAACTTCTACAGTGGAGTGGCCCAACTGGCATGAATAAAGCTGGAGGCAAGAGGGCTCAGGCATGGAGATCAGGAGGTCAGGACATGTGAAGTTTCTGATGACTGTGAGACATCCCTCAGGCTGCCAGATAAAGGGGACCAACCTGGAATCTAAGGGCTGGACCCTGGGGCATTCTAAAATCAAGAAGTCAGGAGAAGAAACTGAAAAGATGCGACCAGAGAGGTTGGAGGAAAACCAGGTGAGTGTGGCAACCTGAAGGTCAAGTGGGAAAGTGCCTCCTCGAGGAGGAAACGATGGGCCATAGTAGTGTGGCTGGTGTTCCAGGTAGGTGAGGGCAAGAATTGGCCATTGAATTTAGTGTCACAGACACCACTGGACCCTGACAATAGGACTTCTGCTGCAGTAGTGTTGGGTAAAATAGACATTTAATAGGTCTGGTGGCAATGGACAAACAGGACTTGGAGCTGGTAAGTGTAGACAGTGCTTTCTAGGGAAACAAGAATGGATGGTAGCTGGTAGAGGAAAGGTTGTCAAGAGAAGTGTTTTGTTGTTTTCTTTTTTTTGAAGAAGAAGAGATGACCATATTTTTGTACTATGATGGAAATGATACAGTAAAGGCAAGTAATTGATATGTAGGGATTTGCTAAATGATATTCCTTTCTAGGATAAGAGAGATGTTTTGTAGAACCACAGGAGAGATACTGGCTTTGACCAGAATCCCAGAGAGCTAACTTATTGAGTCAAATTCTGCCTCACCTATTTTCCCTACTTCTGTTCTCTGCAGATATACAGGAAACATCTAATTTACTTTTCACATTTTAGCCCATCAAATAGTTAGAAATCATTATTATGAGCCATCCCTCGCCTATTGTTTCCTAGACTAAGCATATGTTTTTCCTTTTTTGTCACATATGTATACATATTTTTCAGGCCCTTCACTTCCTGAAGATATACTCTCATTGTTAAAGTCTATCCTAAGATGCAGATTACACTATCTATCCATATCTTCTCTTTAGTATTGTATATAAGGATCTGGTCTTTCTAGTCTTAGATCATGGGGACCACTCTTTGGTAAAGCTGAACACTGTATGTATAAATATGGGAAACAGCTTTATAAATAATGGCAGTGCTCTACCTATGCCACTATTTTCTATGCTTCAATGCTAGGAAATGAACAAGCTACTCCTACAAACAAAAACCACTAAGACTTCTTCAGGATACTATGGAAAGTATGCTGGGTATCAAGAGAACTGGGTCCTGACCACAGCTCAGTACAATCTGGTATATGAATTTGAGTAACTTTCCTTCTCTGAACTTCAGTCCCCTCATTCCTAAAGGTGTTGGAACCAGCTGATCCCACAATCTTTTCCTACTCTAAAATTCCACTGTTTACTCTGTTCCTTCAACTCTCTTACACAAACACCACCAGAATAGAAACTTAAATAGATCTAGAAGGAAAGTTGTCTCTTTTTTCACCTTGAAGTTATAATAATGCCCCTCATTCCCCATAGCATGCGTATTTGAATATGACAGTGGGTAAAAATAGTTTCAGTTTCCAGTGTGCCTAGTTTCATGTCATGGGTGAACCTGAATCTGTCCTCAAATGGCTTACACCAACTTTTGGAAACTTTCATTACAACAACTTGCCAAAACACATGACAATACTTCCGTAGAAATTATAGTTTCATTATGCATAATTCTTTCTTTAGCAGGAAGCATCAAATATAACCTAGGAATGAATAAGAAATTGATATGTAAAAATTGGTGGAAATTTCCAATAATTCTCAAATAGTATTTCTAAATTTTAAAAGTAAATAAAATATCTAATGCTTATTATTCCAACATGTTTCTTATAAAGGACCAGTACGATGTTCTAGCTATTTTATAAATAATAGAACTATAAGTGTATTTTATTTTGTTGCAGCCTACTAGCCTACATCTGATGTAATGCCACAACATAAAAGTTCTCAGCATCTTTGTTTTTGAAATACAACCAGGTAATGAAGAAGAGATGAATCAACTACCTGGGGTAAGATTGATCCCTGTGGTTAGGATCCAGCCCATTTGGAATTTGTCAACCACTGTACTTTCCCAATAAATAGATTGGGAAACACTCTCAGAACCCCCTTGAGTTCTGGACTTTCTGGGTCTGTTATTCAATCAATGGACTACTGCCTTAGCAGTGCTAGTATAGTGGAGTGATGTGTATCTTTCTAACTCTACCAGTCAAACAGTTACCACCTTTTGCACTTCAATAGCTTCTTGTTGTCTTTTTCACCAATGGAGATACATGACTAGAAAAAGTAGTTGGTTAAGTTCCTTTTAATATTGAAATCTTAAAAAGTGTCATAACTTTTTCCAGCCAAGATACTTGCAGTTTTTAGATTCTTGTGTATTTTAACCTTGATAGCCCAAGAATATATAATCCTTTCTTGACTTGTTATAGGCTAAATTTCACTTATTCACTAATTCAGTCATCTTTTTTTGTATTGCCCTATTACATTTACCCAAATAAGGAGGGTTTTGGACGGTTTTTCTTGTATCTGCAGATATTAGCAAAATTCGGTGCTCATGATAATCCTAGCTTATTTGATTTGAGTATTCAACAGAAAAAACTTAATGACAGTGATCATTCCATGAATACTAGTAATATCATTCTATGCCAGGCAATGGCTTAGTACATTACATGAACTATTCAGTATTACCAACAACCCATGGAAAAAAATATATTGTTAAGTTTACAGATGGAACTGAGGTGTAGAGAAGTTACATGATTAGTCCATGGTCAAACATTTACTGAAATGTGGAACAAGGAATTATACCATGGCTTACTTTGTTCTAGAACTTACATTAAGTACTGCCGCATACTATTAACTACATGTTGTATTTATTAATGTGCTACCTCCTACAGGAAGTGTCTCTTAAAACAATAATATATATGATAGAGATATTTATGTCAAAGAATTATAAATACATGTACAATGTGCCTCAAACCATACCTACACTTTGGAATACAGCTTCTTATAGAGGACCATTTTCATTAATATCTAAGATGCCAAGAAGTGGCTGAACTGAAAAGATTGGAAAGAAATCGTCCAAAGGAAGTTGTTGGAGGGACTTCTGGCTATGGTAGAATAAAGATATGGCCAATCCTTTCCCCAAGAGCAAGCAGAAAATCAAACAAAACTATGAAAAAAAAATTTTTCAGAACTCTAGAAACCAACCAAAGACAAGCAACAAACTGAGAAATGTTTATGCATGAAAAACTCCCGGAACTTCCGTTAAGAATAGTTAGAATCTTTACCTTTGTTCCTGGGACTACATCTTTGGGAGATATCAACTTTATTGGCATGTGATTTTTGCCAAAAGTTATCTTCCCATGAAAACCAACAACTTCTCTGGCAGAGGGAGGCTGACTGATTTGGAGATAATGGAAAACATCCTTGCCAGAAACTGAAACCCTGTGAGCAAATGTAGCAAATGCAAGAGGATATGAATGGGGAAAATCCATAACTGGTACTCTGATGTAGTCCCACTTGGACCAATGTTGAACTAGCCAGAGATTTAACAGAAAGATCTTGGAAATGAAAGAAACAACATAAAAGGGCTTTATAAGCTCTCCATACACACATGGCTGGCATATAAACTTTCCATGAGAGATGATATTGGAATTAAATTAGAAATCTACAACAGAAGAAAAATTGGGAAATCTACCCAATATTTGGAAATTAAGCAACATACACCTACATAATCTCCTGATGAAAGAATAAATCACAAGGAAAATGGACAAAAATGTTTGAAATAAATTTAGACAAAATAACATATCAAAATTTATGGGTGCAGTTAAAGCAGTGCTTAGTGGAAAACTTGTATCTCTGAACACCTACATTAAAATTAAATAAATGTACCAAATCATTCATCTGAGATAAGACTAGAAAAAGAAGAGCAAATTAAAAGGCAAAGCACTCAGAGGAAGGAAATAATAAATCAGAGCAGAAATTAGTAAAATACTAAAATCAAAAATCAAAAGCATGCCAAACTAGTATTTGGTTCTCTGAAAAAACCAACACATTTATAAACCAGACTGACAAAGGTAGGAAATGTTTACATAAATCATATTTATCTAATTGAATACTGATCAACTGCTAAAAATACTCAACAAAACTTTTCCACTCTTTATGGATATATGTGTCATATATCTGTCTAATATGTATCATAAAACTTAAAGGATCAGAAGAGAATTCTTGACCCCAGCCTCCACAATTCTTGCCTTCCTCTAGTTTTTCCCCATTTCAGTAATAAAATGCCATATTTATAGCTGCTAAAGATAAGTATAACTGTGCTATCGAATGTGGTAACCACTAGCCACAGGTGGCTATTAAGCCCTTGAAATATGGCTCATCCAAATTGATGTGTTGTAATGGTAAACATATAATGTATGTATTATATAACATATAAGTATACCTACATACATGCACAGTATATACATACATATGTATACATAGAGATATATACATACCATGGAATATTTTTCTGCTTTAAAAAGAAGGAAATCTTGCCATATGTGACAACTTAGATGAAGTGAAAAAAGCCAGTCACAAAAAGACAAATACTGCATGATCCCATTAGATGAGGATTCTAAAGTAGTCGCAGTCAGAGAAACAGGGAGCAGAATGGTGGTTGCCCCTGGCTGGAGAAGGGGAAATGGGGATGCTAAATCAACAGATACAAAGTTTCAGTTATGCAAGATGAACAAGCCCTAGAGATCTGCTATACACCATTGTGCCTAGAGTGGACAATACTGTACTGTACACTTAAAATTTTAAGAGGGTAGGTCTCATGTTAAATGTGCTTATCACAACAATAACAACAGAAAATAAGTCATACAAGTAGTACACAAGGAGAATATAGTCAATGATTCTGTAACATCTTACTACATTGATAGATGGTAACCACACTGGAGGGGGTGAGGGTTCAATAACATGGGTAACTGTTGAACTATCATGTTGTATATTTGAAATGACATTAAGACTGTGTATGAACGATACTTCAGCAAAAAGAAAAGTTATAACTTTTGTATCTTTTCTTTAAACTGCAACATATTGATTTGGCATATTTCACTATCAATTCCATGAAATAAGGTTCCCATGCAGTAAGGACTAATTAGAGGTAATTTAATTCAACTTGATCCTTTCTCAGCTTGCAGCATGGTGATTTTTGACATTACCCATTAATCTAAATACTGTACAGAGAATTACCGTATCTAATGGGTTAGATCAAGTCTGGTTTGCATCAGGCACAGTATGTCATAATTTGCCATCACTATGAGATATAGAGAAGTGATTCTAAAAGGGTGTGTTACCATTGGAAAAATATATGATCACACCACTTCGGCCCTGAGAGAGGTATCTCAAAGGCATCAGAGAAAGAATGCAGTACTGGAGGGGAGTCAGGGCGTTTTGAACGCAAAGGAAACTGTAATTCTTTACATAACAAATAAGCTAATGGTCCAAAACTCATAACATCAAATAATTTTTCAAATGAGAAATAACAGTGAATATTCATTTGAAAATAAAGACAGAATTTAAACAGGTAGGATTTAATTAACTAAACTGGAACATAGCCAGACCTCTTCAGCTAACATCTCTTCTAGTTAGAGATAACATTATTCCTGCCCTGCTAAACCCAATGTCAGGAAAAGAAAACATCCTTGCTTTCCTTCCTCGTTGGTAAATAGCCAAAATTAAATAGGATATTAAAATGCATACATTTCAAATAAAAAATGTTTTTCTATAAAATAGGTGTAACCTATTAAACTTATGCCCTTTTAAACTGTTACCATTGGGAAGAATTCATGTATCAGCTCTATTACTACTACTACACTTAAAAATATAAAGTAGGGTAATTTGGTGGTTAATGCATATTAACTGGGCTTGTCATGTTTTTTTCTAACTAGTCCTGGTCCCTTTCCCTTCTTCTCCAACTTGAACCCATTTTTAAGGAACTGATTCTCCCCTGGACTTTCAAATAATGTGATTGTTTTGGGAGCTGCATCTGTGCCCATGTGATAGTCCAGTAATGGATTTACAGTCCAAGCTAGGTTATTTCCCAGGATATTTCAGACTGCGTGTAGGAGAAGAGAAGAGTACCTTTTTCTCTCTAATAGGCTATTTGGGAACCTGGGGGTCCCATAGAGCTGCTAGCGTGCATTCCAGCCTCATGAGGAGATTGGTCTGCTGGGATGATGCAGACACAAAAGATAGCTGAGAAAAGACCCGGAGGGGCAGTCAGGATGGCATTTGAAGATGTGATTCCAGTCCCTGAAGTCTCCAAGAGCTGCCTTTACTTCCACCCTCCCAGATCTTGGTGGTTTAGTTATTCTATAGTCCCAATAACTATTCCCAATAGCTACCAGAAAAAAGGAAGGAAGGAGAGAGGGAGGGAGGGAGGAAGAAAGAAGCTTCCTTTAAAACAATTTGATGTCAATTTTGATATTTAAAACAAATCTGTATCACTTGAAAAGGACATAAGAGCTGTATTAATAGGTAACGGTAAGTCCATTCCTATTTTTCAACATAATTGATATGCTTCCTCAGCATGGGGGCCAGGCAATCATTGTACTATAGAATTTCATGGAAAAATATGCAGTGCATACAAAACACCACTCAGTTCATTTTATTCCACAGTTTCCCCCACATAACCCTATTTGAGTTCAATCAAAGGCCTTCCCAAATAATGTAAATATAATGTTTTTATTCAGCAATTTTCCTAAATGTAAGCAAATCAGACCAAGACTTTTGATGAATTCTTGCAATTTTTGCATGTTCTGCCATATGAGAAGGCAGAGCTTATTTTAACACATTCAGTGAAAAAAGGCATTGGGTGGTTCTGAAATCCTCAGCAATAACAACAACCAAAAATAGCATTTGCAGATAGATTAATACCCTAGGAATTATCCAATCCTTACAGATTGCTTATGAGTAGATTCAACATGTGCTTATCACACAAAATAATTTAAAGGTTAGGAAGATATCACCAATATGAGAAAAATCTAACGTGGATGCAGGCAGATATTATTCATTTATTATAAATATTTATTCCACATTGTCTATTTGCCAGACATTTTACAGGCACTGAAGTTACAGCAGTGAACAAAGTCCTAACCTTATGCTATTGGTACTCTAAAGCATACTGTCCAGTAGAAATATAATGAGAGCTATCAATGCAAGCTACATCAAAAATTTTACGTTTTTCTGGTAACAAATTATAAAAACTTGGAAGAAATTTATCCTAATAAAAGATTGCATTTAACCCACTATATATAAAATATTTCCATTTCAACATGTAAAAAATGCAAATATTACTAAGGTAGTTACATTTTTCCCAAACTAAATAATTTAAAGTTAAGTGTGTATTTATACTTAGGACACCCTCATTTTGGACTAGACATATTTCAAACTCCACTGGCCACAGATGACTGTTGGCTAACATACTGGGCAGCCCAGTGCTACAGGGAAATGAAAGCTAATGCCTCGCTGAGAGTCAGGAACAACCCCAGGAGATATATTACTATGACTATCTCCATTTTATCAATAAGGTAGTTGAGCACAGGGAATTTAACTTGTCTAAGGTGACCGAGTATCTGCTAAGTATTCTAATTATCTCTTTCTATACAACAAACTACCTGAAAATTGGTTACTTAAATCAGTAATTTATGACTACTTCATGCACCCAGTTGGCCTGGCTCACCTGAGAGGTCCGTTGCTGGGCCTGTGGAGATTACAGCTGGGGTTGGAGTCATCTGAAGTCACTTGCATTCCCCAAAAGCAAGATGGATGAAGATGTTGGCAACTTCACTTCCATGTCCAGTACCTCAGCTGGGATGGCTAGAACAGCCAGGGCCTTGATGGCATGCGTCTCTTCCTCTCTGTGGCTTTCCATTTAGCTAGTTTGCACTTCCACATGGCATGGAAGCCTCAGGGTCTTGGATGTTAGAGAATGCCTGTTTCCCCAGAGAAAACATCTCCAGAGTTCGACTTAGAAGCTGCAAGACTTCTTATGACTTAGTCTGGGACATCACTTCTGCCACATTATAGTGTTCAAAATGTGAGTCTCAGGACCAGCACAGACTTGGCAGGAGGGGACCATTGAGGGCAGAGGAATGGTTCATTGAGAATCTGTCTTTGGAGATCAGTTTCCATAGTAAGTAATGCAGTAAGAATTTAAACCCAGTTATCCAGGCATCAGAAATCTTATGTTTAATAACTATAGCATATTGCCTTTCATTATAAGTTCTTACACATCTTTGCATTCCCCAGTACCTTGCGTTTGGAATATAATGTGCTCAGTGGATGCTTGCAAATTAAATATATAGATGGTGGTTTATACATTTTATTTATCTTTGTCTATATCATATGAGACCTTCACTGTGAGATCAATGTAACAGTAAGTATTCCTATGTCCTCAAGGCATCCTATTCACCATACTATGTACTCTAGGGAATATTATAAGGCTTTATGCCCATCAATAGCTGGGTCTCATTCCTGAATTTCTCCTTACTGAAGTTGTGGAGTATTATTTGTTTAGTATGTGCTTGATAAATATGTAGGATTTTAAAAGGTACTAAAGGAAGTCTAAACCTGGATTCTACAGGCAAGGAAATCCGGGATATACTGATGCAGACCTCCAGGCTATTGTCTAGGGAGGGCTTACATTGGCAGGAATGGTGTTAAATAGCAACAGATATTAGCATACCAAATCACCCTCTCTACTGTGTATTTCTGTTTTGAAATACATTCCAGCTCCCTAGCTAGCAGCTAGCTGGAGAGATGCTATGAGATGTATGGCATATATAGTCTAGCACATGTGATGTGGCTCCCGAATTCTATGAGGCTTTGTGTTGCCTGCGTTGCCTCAGCAGGCTAGGAACCTTTAACTATAGAGAACTATAGACTAAACTATAGAGAACTGTGGCTCTCCTATTTTCTTCTGAAGATTAACTAAAAAGACTACCACCTATTTTAAAATAATTATCACTGTAAAATATTTATAGGCATAAATGTATAGATGTGCCTTGAGGACTTTATTATGAGGAAAACATAATAGTGTTGAATAGACAAAAATGGCAGCATTATAAGAAAAGCTTTACCAAAAAAAATCCCATTTTCACAATTATTATCACTATGTACAGACCAGAGCATCTCCTCGATGTCATTAGACAAATTTCCACAGTTATGCTTCAGCAATATATACATGATGTCCTGATTTGCTTCCTCTTTTTTTTCAATATCTGAATTTTACCTAATGATTTTCAGAAAAATGTTAGCTAATAGACAATGATAAGTTTTCCTACAGGACTTCACACAGTGCAATGTTGTTACCCATCTTCAGATTTCACAGACAGCTTAATGAGTAACATATGGATGTACAGAATCTCTTCATACAGGTAAGTTCCAATAATTTAAGACAATCACTGTATCTATGAATATTAGGATCTTCTTCATGGAGTTGCTGAGAAACATTGAGTTTATACTTTCGAAACATTAGAAACAATGTATGGCACATCATTAACCCTTAATAAATATTGGAAATTATTACTGTTGTTATCATTAAAATCATGCCATTAACCAGAGTTAGATTTTTTTCAGTACAACTCTTTTTTTTTAATACAGGTGGATTAGTATTATTCATCATACTTTCCTTCTTAAAGTACTGTCTTTAAGGTAGCATTACTGAATTAGGTTTTAATTAAATACCCAAAGATAATATCCCATAAGCTTCCATTTTTCAATTGTAAAAAAGGACAGTTTCAGTCACAGTCATTCTTAGTTTGCACTATTGCCTGGAAATGAGCTTTTTATCTAAAGCATACTGGCTTGACAGTTGAGAATATAATCATAAATAGGTTTTGATGGGTCTTTGCAAAATATAACCAATTATTGATTTGAAATCCTACTTCGCCTTAATAGAATACTCTGTAATCAATACATTTGGGGGTCTAACCTATAGATAGAGGACATGAAAAAGCTGAGTTAATGACTTTTTCAACTGGCCAAATGATATCCCTGGGGGTTAAATGTAATCCTCAGATTGTCAGTAATTTCCAATTGTTACTGGGGGAGCAGAGCTTCCTATTGCCCAGCCAACAAGCTACTCTAGATCATCACTTAGGTTTCCAAAATAAAGACCAATGCAAGCTATTTTTTCTCTCTCTTCCAAATATTACTGATCTTCCTATTTCCATGGTAACCGACTCCTGCTGGCATGATCAAGAAAAAACTGATTTGGGATTTTAATTAATTGCTTAGAAATGGAAATGTAACAGGGACTGGCAGTTCAACTAAGCACATTTTGCAAAGTGAATAAAAATAGAGTTTCTGAAATACTTGAAATTGTTTCAGTGGCTATAACACATCTTTTGCTAGACACCTTAATTTATTCCATTCTCCAAAATAAATCTTCCAAATGTACTAAGCCATTTTCTCAACACAAATCATTCTGGCAAATACTTTAATCCTTTTTCTAAACAAAACACATTCTAATTAAGAAAATCTAACCCATCAGTGTGAACCCACTGGGTTCCCTCTGAAAATACTCCTGAGATGTTAGGATATCATGTTTAAAGGAGCTGTCATCTTTTGTAAAGGAGGATTCCTATTCTTGTTGCTTGCTTAGGAGTAATTTCTTTGAACTTCACCCACCATAACAATGGCTGCTACCATTTGTTGAAAAGAAAGACTTAAAATCACCCTTTCTGCACAGAGGTGAAGAACATGAGCTCTGGAGCCAGACTGATTAAGTTCAAATCTTGGCTCAGCAATTTACTAGCTGTATTACCTGGAGTAAGCATCTTAAATCAATCAGAGCCTCATCTGTAAAATGGGTAACCACTTACAAGGTTGCTGTAAGGATTACCTTAATAAATGGAAAATCTTAGAATGGTGCCTGGAAGATTTAGTAAAGATGGTGAATAGAAGTTATAATTATTAATATTTCTGTCTTTTAGTCTGTATGTAACTTCATTTTAGATTTCCTATCATATTTGGTTTTAAATGTTCTCTTTAGAACTGTAAAACACCAAGACTGGGTAAAAATAATTTTCCATTACAAGGTATGAGCTATCTTTTCTTTAGAGAAATGTTAATTCCTGCTACAAGCTACACAAAACAATGCCATCTAGTGCTAAAAAAAATGGTTATTAAAGATTTTTTAAGTAAAATTTTCTTCAGTAAAAAGAGGAAAAATGAAGCAATTTCAAGGTAATTTTGGAACAAATACCATTCTTGCTTGACTCGCAAGTGTTTTAGTTATACAAAGACACTATATTCATATGGGCACAAAACAAACAAGAATAGTAATTAAAGAAGTATTATTTATCCCTATCAATTGATGGAATAATCTGTTTAAATACTGTTATAAATACCAAATTGCCGTAGCTCATATTATATTAACATGTTTTTAAATATCTATACAATAAGCTCTCAAATTATCAAAGATAATTTAATGTGTTCAGAATTCTTTGGAAGAACAGTTTCAGTTGAATACAGCCTTCCCCACTTTATTAGCTGGGAGCCTTAATTAAGACTTCAGTATTGGTTTTCCCATCTATTAACTATCATTGTAAGTTGATAGTATGCTGATACTATCAACAAACAAACATGTTGTGCTCACCACTGAAAGAAACCTTGGTTGTAGAAGAAATGTTCATAAATATTACAGGCAACTGAATGAAGAGAAACAACATTGGTACATGTTAAATGTGGTTAGTTATGGAACTAATCACTCAAGTACTGGCTTCATCCTTCACACCATCTCTGAGTAAATTTCATTTATTGATGAGCATTTCCCTGACCTCAGAGATCAGGGAAATCACCTTACTGTGTTTCCCACAGCATCCTGTGCTTGCAGCTCTGTAACATTCATCACACTTACAATTGTTTTTCTCATATGGTCCCTTTTTGCTGAATTATCTCCATGAAGCTAGAGAAAATACCGTCTAGTTCATTTTTGCCTCCTGATTATAGTGTCTGTAGGAGAGTAGGGTTTGAATACATTTTTATGTAAAATTGAAATGGAATGATTAACTAGTCTCTAAAGTCTACATTAGAACATAGGTGAGGCTACTAATTATGCAATGCCTTACTAGTAGATGGCCTCCTTATATCTCAGCTTCTAGAATAGAGCCTGCTGCATAATAGGTACTTACAATCTTGGTGAATGAATGAAAAAGGAATGAGTATGAGACATGTAATGATTTGTCAATCTTAGGAAATGTAATCCCAGGCAATGACGCAAGAAATTGTGACTTAGCTAAAAGGTAAATGTCTTATTTTCCTCCATACTATCAATACCATACTCAGTTCCTCTTATTCATAAATACATAAGTTAAAGACATATTCGAGGGCATTCATGGTAGCTTTGAAATCTTGTTGCTCTTATGAATGTCCCCTAGGAAATACTTTTCCATATAGAAGGTAGTAATAGGGTCAAGAAGTTATATTATTGACTAGTACTGCTGCTCTTATCTCCCACCATGCAATAGAGGATGAGGTAAGAATGGAAATCTCTGAATATTTTTGGCACTAAAGAAGGCATGAGACCCTCTGTGGCCTTCCAATGATGGGCCTTCTAATATTGATCTCTTAAAAATATACTTACAATAAAATAATACATGTGGTATATATTCCCCTCTCTGTTTACATTTTTAAAAGATTTACTGAAGTATAATTGGCATACAATGAATTACCCATGTTTATAGCAGACAGTTTGATGTCTGGAGATATGTATGTATTCATGAAACCATCATCAGAATCAATACCGAATATATTCATCACTGGAAAACTTCCCTTGTGCCCCTTTGTCATTTCTCCTTCCAATACCTCCCCTCATCCCCAGGCAATCACTGATGTGCTCTTTATCATAACCAATTAGTTCATATTTTCTTCCACACAGTGTAATTATTTTGAGATTCTTCCATGTTGTTTTCTGTGTCATAGTCCATTCCTTTTATTATTAAGTAGTACTCAACTATATAGATGCACTGCAATTTGTTTACACATTCCCCTGCAGATGAGCATTCTAGTTGTTTACGGCATCAGTGTGGGCTATTACAAATAAAGTTGCTACAAATATTCATGCAGAAGTCTTCAGACATCTTTTATCTTTTTGGGGTGAATACATAGGACTGCAGTGGCTGGCTTATATCATAAATCCTTGTTTACATATTTTAAGAAACTGCCAAACTGTTTTCCAAGAGTTGTGCCATTTCTTAGATACTACCATGTTCTTTCAGAAGCATCAGAAAATAAAAGGATTTTCAGATTATGAAACTTTAAAAAATTTATTTTCAAATCTTAACATTTAAAATCACTTATCTAATTACATTAAAGATGGTGGTGTGAGAGAAGAGACAGAGGCTTCCTCCTAAAACTGGATACAATTAGTAAATTTAATTGGCACAACTAATCCTGAGAGAGCAACAGGAAAGAGGACGCGTCAGACTGCACACACCTGGAGAAAAGAGCAGACCTCACCGAATGGGGTAACGTACCAGAGCTGTGGCTCCATGGGACTCGAGCCCTTCCCCCACCCCAGCTCACTGGCAGGAGGAAGAGAAACAGAGTGGAGCAGGGAGTGGAAGGCTTGGGACTGCTGAATACCTAGCTCCGGATATCTGCTCTGGGAGCACAAACCTACATTTCATGGTGCTTTCATGAGACTCGCATGACTACTAGGTTGGAAAGTTAATACAGGCAGAGTTCCTGGGGAGACTGGGATTCTGGCTGCTTGTGGAAAGCAGGGATCCATATCTGGCTGCTCTGGGACAAAAACTTATACCTGTGTGCCCGGCCCACTAGCTCAGGCAGTGGAGACAGGCACAGGAGCCAGGAGGCCGGGAACAGCTCTTTCCTACCCCCAGTACGGCTCCCCTGCGACCCCTGACATTGCTTCAGGGGCTCAGCAGCTCCATAATAGAGCTTCTGGACACTAGAGGGCACCATATACAAACATGAAATGCCAAAGGAACCTTGTCCAGAGTAAAATTGTTAATACAACTCCCGAGAAAGATTTAAATGATATGGACCTAGTGACTCTTCCTGAAAGGGAGTTCAAAATAAAAATAATCAATATCCTAATGGAGGTAAGGAAAGACATCCAAGAACTCAGGAATGAATTCAGGTCAGAGATCCAATCGTTAAAGAACACGATGGAGGGTATTAAAAGCAGGTTGGATATGGTGGAGGAGACAATAAATGAAATAGAAACTAGAGAAGAGGAATACAAAGAAGCTGAGGCACAGAGAGAAAAAAGGATCTCTAAAAATGAAAGAATATTGAGAGAACTGTGTGACCAATCCAAGCGGAACAATATTCGCATTACAGGGATACCAGAAGAAGAAGAAGAGAGAGAAAAAGGGATAGATAGTGTCTTTGAGGAGGTAGTTGCTGAAAACTTCCCCAATCTGGGGAAGGACATAGTCTGTTAGGCCATGGAGATCCACAGATCCCCTAACACAAGGGACCCCAGAAAGACAACACCAAGATACATAGTAATTAAAATGGGAAAGATCAAGGATAAGGACAGGCTGTTAAAAGCAGCCAGAGGCAGAAATAAGATCACATACAAAGGAAAGCCCATTAGACTAACAACAGACTTCTCAGCAGAAACCTTACAGGCCAGAAGGGAGTGGCATGATGTATTTAATGCCATGAAGCAGAAGGGCCTGGAACCAAGATTACTTTATCTGGCGAGATTATCATTTAAATTTGAAGGAGGGATTAAACAATTTCCATATAAGCAAAAACTGAGAGAGTTTACCTCCCACAAACCATCTCTGCAGTCTACTTTGGAGGGACTGCTATAGATGGAAGTGTTCCTAGGGTTGGATAGCTCTCACTACAGGTAGTAAAATCACGGTAGGGAGGGTGGAGCAGCTGATTGCAAGGCAAATGCAAAATTAAATTGACTATCCCAAAAGCCAATCAAGGGATAGAGAAAAAGTATAGAATCTGATAGCTAATAAATAAAGAATGAAGGAGGAGAAATAGAAAAGAACCTTTAGATTGTGTTTGTAACAGCATACTAAGTGAGTTAAGTTAGACTCTTAGATAGTAAGGAAAGTAATCTGGAACCTTTGGTAACCACGAATCTAAAGCCTGAAATGGCAATAAGTACATACCTATCGATAATCACCCTAAATGTAAATGGACTGAATGCACCAATCAAAAGACATAAAGTCATTGAATGTATGAAAAAAACAAGACCCATCTATATGCTGCTTACAAGAAACTCACCTCAAACTCAAAGATATGCACAGACTAAAAGTAAAGGAATGGAAAAAGATATTTCATGCAAACAATAGGGAGAAAAAAGCAGGAGTTGCAGTACCAGTATCAGACAAAATAGACTTCAAAACAAAGAAAGTAGCAAGAGATAAAGAAGGACATTGCATAATGATAAAGGGCTCAGTCCAACAAGAGGATATAACCATTATAAATATATATGCACCCAATAGAGGAGCACAAGCATATGTGAAACAAATACTAATAAAACTAAAGGAGGAAATAGACTGCAATGCATTCATTTTAGGAGACTTCAACACACCGTTCACTCCAAAGGACAGATCCACCAGACAGAAAATATGTAAGGACACAGAGGCACTGAACAACACACTAGAACAGATGGACCTAATAGACCTATAAAACTCTACATCCAAAAGCAACAGGATACACATTCTTCTCAAGTGCACATGGATCATTCTCCAGAATAGACCACATACTAGGCCACAAAAAGAGCCTCAGTAAATTCAAATAGATTGAAATCCTACCAACCAACTTTTCAGACCACAAAGGTATAAAACTAGAAATAAATTGTACAAAGAAACCAAAAAGGCTCACAAACACATAGAGGCTTAACAACATGCTTCTAAATAGTCAATGGATCAACGACCAAATTAAAATGGAGATCCAGCAATACATGGAAATAAATGACAACAACAACACAAAGCCTCAACTTCTGTGGGACACAGCAAAAGCAGTCTCAAGAGGAAAGTATATAGCAATCCAGGCATATTTAAAGAAGGAAGAACAAACCCAAACAAATAGTCGAATGTCACAGTTATCAAAATTGGAAAAAGAAGAACAAATGAGGCCTAAAGTCAGCAGAAGGAGGGACATAATAAAGATCAGAGAAGAAATAAACAAAATTGAGAAGAATAAAACAACAGAAAAAAATCAATGAAACCAAGAACTGGTTCTTCAAGAAAATAAACAAAATAGATAAGCCTCTAGCCAGACTTATTAAGAGAAAAAGAGAATCAACACAAATCAACAGAATCAGAAATGAGAACGGAAAAATCACGACAGACTCCACAGAAATACAAAGAATTATTAGAGACTACTATGAAAACCTATATGCTAAGAAGCTGGAAAACCTAGAAGAAATGGACAACTTCCTAGAAAAATACAACCTTCCAAGAATGACCAAGGAAGAAACACAAAACCTAAACAAACCAATTATGAGCAAAGAAATTGAAGCGGTAATCAAAAAACTACCAAAGAACAAAACCCCCGGGCCAGATGGATTTACCTTGGAATTTTATCAGACATACAGAGAAGATATAATACCCATTCTCCTTAAAGTTTTCCAAAAAATAGAAGAGGAGGGAATACTCCCAAACTCATTCTATGAAGTCAACATCACCCTAATACCAAAACCAGGCAAAGACCCCACCAAAAAAGAAAACTACAGACCAATATCCCTGATGAATGTAGATGCAAAAACACTCAATAAAATATTAGCAAACCGAAATCAAAAATATATCCAAAGGATCATAAGGATCATACACCACGACCAAGTGGGATTCATCCCAGGGATGCAAGGATGGTACAACATTTGAAAATCCATCAACATCATCCACCACATCAACAAAAAGAAAGACAAAAACCACATGATCATCTCCATAGATGCTGAAAAAGCATTCAACAAAATTCAACATCCATTCATGATAAAAACTCTCAGCAAAATGGGTATAGAGGGCAAGTACCTCAACATAACAAAGGCCATATATGATAAACCCACAGCCAACATCATACTGAACAGCGAGAAGCTAAAAGCTTTTCCTCTGCGATCGGGAACAAGACAGGGATGCCCACTCTCCCCCACTGTTATTCAGCATAGTACTGGAGGTCCTAGCCATGGCAATTAGACAAAACAAAGAAATACAAGGAATCCAGATTGGTAAAGAAGAAGTCAAACTGTCACTATTCGCAGATGACATGGTATTGTACATAAAAATCCCTTAAGACTCCACTCCAAAACTACTAGAACTAATATTGGAATATAGCAAAGTTGCAGGATACAAAATTAACACACAGAAATCTGTGGCTTTCCTATACACTAACAATGAACCAACAGAAAGAGAAATCAGGAAAACAATTCCATTCACAATTGCATCAAAAAGAATAAAATACCTAGGAATAAACCTAACCAAAGAAGTGAAAGACTTATACCCTGAAAACTATAAGACACTCTTAAGAGAGGTTAAAGAGGACACTAACAAATGGAAACTCATCCCATGCTCTTGGCTAGGAAGAATTAATATCATCAAAATGGCCATCCTGCCCAAAGCAATATACAGATTTGATGCAATCCTTATCAAATTACCAATAACATTCTTCAATGAACTGGAACAAATAGTTCAAAAATTCATATAGAAACACCAAAGACCCCGAATAGCCAAAGTAATCCTGAGAAAGAAGAATAAAGTAGGGGGGATCTCACTCCCCAACTTCAAGCTCTACTACAAAGCCATAGTAATCAAGACAATTTGCTACTGGCACAAGAACAGAGCCATAGACCAGTGGAACAGATTAGAGACTCCAGACATTAACCCAAACATATATGGTCAATTAATATTTGATAAAGGAGCCATGGACATACAATGGGGAAATGACAGTCTCTTCACCACATGGTGCTGGCAGAACTGGAGAGCTACATGTAAGAGAATGAAACTGTATCACTGTCTAACCCCATACACAATAGTAAATTCAAAATGGATCAAAGACCTGAATGTAAGTCATGAAACCATAAAACTCTTAGAAAAAAACATAGGCAAAAATCTCTTGGATGTGTACATTAGTGACTTCTTCATGAATATATCTCCCCAGGCAAGGAAAACAAAAGCAAAAATGAACAAGTGGGACTATATCAAGCTGAAAAGCTTCTGTACAGCAAAAGACACCATCAATAGAACAAAAAGGTACCCTACAGTATGGGAGAATATTTTCATAAATGACAGATCTGATAAAGCCTTGACATCCAAAATATATAAAGAGCTCATGCTCCTCAACAAACAAAAAGCAAACAATCCAATTAAAAAATGGGCAGAGGAGCTGAACAGACAGTTCTCCAAAGAAGAAATTCAGATGGCCAACAGACACATGAAAAGATGTTCCACATCGCTAGTTATCAGAGAAATGAAAATTAAAACCACAATGAGATATCACCTCACACCAGTAAGGATGGCCACCATCCAAAAGACAAACAACAACAAATGTTGGTGAGGTTGTGGAGAAAGGGGAACCCTCCTACACTTCTGGTGGGAATGTAAATTAGTTCAACCATTGTAGAAAGCAATATGGAGGTTCCTCAAAATGCTCAAAATAGACTTACCATTTGACCCAGGAATTCCACTTATAGGAATTTACCCTAATGATGCAGCACTCCAGTTTGAAAAAGACAGATGCACCCCTATGTTTATCACAGCACTATTTACAATAGCCAAGAATTGGAAGCAACCTAAGTGTCCATCAGTAGATGAATGGATAAAGAAGATGTGGTACATATACACAATGGAATATTATTCAGCCATAAGAAGAAAACAAATCCTACCATTTGCAACAACATGGATGGAGCTAGAGGGTATTGTGCTCAGTGAAATAAGCCAAGCGGAGAAAGAGAAATACCAAAAGATTTCACTCATCTGTGCAGTATAAGAACAAAAGAAAAACTGAAGGAACAAAGCAACAGCAGAATCACAGAACCCAATAATGGACTAACAGTTACCAAAGGGAAAGAGACTGGGAAGAATGCGAGGGTAGGGAGGGATAAGGGCGGGGAAGAAGAAAGGGAGTATTATGATTAGCATGTATAATGTGGGGGGTGGGGGAAAGGGGAGGGTTTTGCAAGACAGAGAAGACAAGTAGTGATTCTACAACATCTCACTATGCTGATGGACAGTGACTGTAATGGGGTTTGTGGAGGGGACTTGGGATAGGGGAAAGCCTAGTAAACATAATGTTCTTCAAAAAAGTTAAGAAAATAATAAAAAAATAAAAAATAAATCACTTATCTTACTTATCCAGGGTTTACTGTCCCCATTTTGTAAGGTTACTTAGTTGGCCAGCACTAAAGATAAAAATTTAGTTCAAGTAACTATATAATTAAGTATTTTTTAAAATTCCCAAACAAAAGTTTGATGTAACGCATTCAAATTATTGGGCACTAGATGTTATAATCTCTTCAAATTGCCCTATTATCATAATTATCCACTATTTTCTGCACATTTAGCAGAATTACATGGAGACACTCAGAGTGAATTTTGGCAGCAAGCAAACATAGTGGATCAGATGTGAATTATTTAAGTTAGTAAATTAACAATACATGAGGATTGTCAGATAAATTTAACTGAATCACACCAAGGTAAACTGAGTAAGAGTTTTAAAGAACCAGAGTGGTTGGTTATATTTAATGCCTCGTATCCAGATATCTCATTTCTGAGGTCAGGAAATAGAGAACATGCCTCAGGAAGAATTTCAAAGCAAACCCCTAAAATGCACTATGATAATAGATGTAGATGATCATGAAATATTCCAAATAATGAAATTTGGAAACACACAAAACAGATCCCAACACAAGCCCCAACCTCTAGTTAACTGATAGAAACTATTAAATTAAGAAGCTCTAAGGTGGATTGGCCTATATCACTGTGGCATTGAGTCATCTCCCCATCTTTTTTTGTTTTTTGGGGAGTCACTGCCAGAAAGTGAGTAATGATAATAGTCAATATCAAAAGATATTTCATTGTCAAAGCAAGGAAGCTGTGCTTCAGAAAATGATTTCCTAAACAGAGTGAAGAAAAATTCCAATAGTTTACACTAAATGGTTGTGTTTCTACATCCTGCGAAAGAAATTTAATGAAGGCAGAAGAAAAGAAAGAGTGTTTTCTGCCCCTCAGGTGAAAGACAGTTCCAGGAAAGAACAGACAGGCAGCTGATGACAACGTTCTGTGTGTGCCTCTGTTACCTGCAGAACAGGACCCTGTTGGTCAGACACAAGACACCGACTCCCTGTGCTCACTCTATTGTGTTCTTCTTGGCAAGAACAAGTGTGTACAGTGGTATTACAGGATACAGTTGATGCAGTTGAACGAAAAACTAACCGGGGAGAAAGAGGACAAGGGGAATGAGACTTGCCTACATGTAAAATACCCTGGAAGAGAACATCTACAGTGTCCATACTTTCAGCAGTAGTCATTTTTATGTTTTCAAAGCATTCCAATAAAATAGTTTTCCAAGCACACCCAGGACTTCAAAAATAAAGTAAGATCCATACCTTTCATGAAAATACTCATGAAATAAAACCTTTGTAAAAACAGCAATAGTCAACTAAGTGGCAAATATTAAAGAAATGGAAACTAACCAATGAGCAGATGGTTGCAGAAAAATCACATGAGTGATATCTAGAAATGACAGCAAAAGCCTTTGAAGACATAAAACAACTTTTTAAGGTATGCTCTTTTTTAAGAACCACAAATGCAATAGCATGCATAGGGCTGAATGTGTTTAAGTGTTTGTTTCTATGTGTAGATGTGTGTATCCACCATGCTACACACCTGTCATTCCTACCTGGGTTTTGTCACACTGTTTGCCTTAATGCATAACGAACAGCTAGATATGTCGCAACTGTGAGGATTAATGAGGTGTTTTTACTTTGTACTTACCTCCCCTCATATCCTGGCATAACTTTTGGTTTCACTCTGATCTTGGCCCTGATAAATCTTTGGATTTCTGAACTTTATTTTACCTTTTTTGTTTGTTTTCCTGGAAGGGTTTCAACCTACTTGGGGCCATTGTCTTTCACAGGAAGTGGGTGGGTATGGGTGTGTGAGGTGGGAGAAGCCGGGGAAGATGTCAGGACAGGGGAAAGGAAGGGGACTAATAATTCTGGATGCTGCCTGTATGCTGTGTCCTGAGACGGACTGGACATAAGTACTCAAATATCTGGTCACCAAATTCTACTTGAAAATGCTTAAAAGTGCAGTTTTCCCTTTCTAGAGTTCCATTTCACATGAACTCTGTTTTGCCTACAATAGTGCTAGCCTAAATGTAGCCTCAGAACTCAAATACTATTTGGAATGAAGAAATTTTCTTTGCTATGATTTTTCTTTTGTTTATTCCATTTTGTTTCCCCTAAAAATACATTGTGAAAGTCAAGAGGAGAAAGAGGTCATTTCAGATGATGACTTTTATCATACTTGTTAAGACGAGGTTGGCCGGTTCAAAATCAGTTCAACACCAAAGGTTTGAGTGGTGTGTTATGGGTTTCTCAAACCTCAATTTGCATCCTTGATCTATTTCATCTGTTTCCTCTCCTATCGTTGACTCACCATAAAACAAATGCTTGATAAAGTTGAGGTCACTGAAGGTGGCGGCTCAGTGGACTGTGACAGAAATCTCTGATTTCCATTCCAGACCTTCCTAGATCTCTTGCTATTCTATTGGAGTATAACTTTCCAGCTTAGGCAAAAGTACCTGTTATGCTATGGATTACTGACTCTTGAATTTAGCAGTAATTTTGAAGTGAAATAACCTGTCACATGGCTTTAAACTGTCTGTAATATCTGTTATCTTTTAGTCTTCAGGTTTAAAAAAAAAATGTAAGAACTTGGCTCTACCTGGAGTTAATAACTAAAAATCCAATATACTCCTACAGGATATAAATGTATTAGTCTCCCTGAGAAAGATGAAACTAATTTAAGAACTTCCCACATATTGAGAAGAGTTCACAGAAATTTACCAGCTGCAGCTTTATGTAAGATAGGATCTTACAGTTCAGTGTATGTGCTGAATGCCAATTAAAACATTACATACCTTGAGGGACTTAATACAGAGGAAAAGAGAATGACTGATAGGGAGGTCAAAATAAACTTAGCAAAACAAAAAGTAGTGTTTGATAAAAAATAACCCATATCATCTTCTACAACAACCCACCAACTTCCTGAAAATTATTGTGTAAATATGAATGATGATAGCTGAATTTCTTTCCAACACTCTTCTGTAATAGTCAACTCCCGAACTTGAGCAGTTTCTTAGGAAACAAATAGCATCCTCTGTTCCTACTGGGATGATTTATCCAGCTGTTGGGTCCCAGAAGGAAACGAGACTCAGACCCTATTGGATTGGCATGAGTTGAGGGGTGAAGAATATTCTGTTTCTAACTTGAGTGGGATGAGTTCACATTCTAATTAAGAGTTTTCAAGAACGATAGAATGCACTACTGCCATTCTTTTTTTATTATTATTTTTATTTTGGTACCATTATTATGTAATTACATGAGCAACATTGTGGTTACTAGATTCCTCCATTATCAGGTCCCCACCACACACCATATTACAATCACTGTCCATCAACGTAGTAAGACGCTATGGAATCACTACTTGTCTTCTCTGTGCTATACTGCCTTCCCCGTGCCTCCCCCCATGTTATGTGTGCTAATCATAATGCCCCTAATTCCCCTTCTACCTCCCTTCCCACCCATCCTCTCCTGTCCCTTTCCCTTTGACAACTATTAGTCTATTCTTGGGTTCTGTGAATATGCTGCTGTTTTGTTCATTCAGTTTTTGATTTGTTCTTATGCTCCACAGATGACTAAAATCATTTGATACTTGTCTTTCTCTGCCTGGCTTATTTCACTGAGCATAATACCCTCTAGCTCCATCTATGTTGTTGCAAATGGTAGGATTTGTTTTCTTCTTATGGCTGAACAGCATTCTATTGCATATCTGTACCATATCTTCTTTATCCACTCATCTACTGATGGACACTTAGGTTGTTTCCATTTCTTGGCTGTTGTAAATAGTGCTGCCATAGACATAGAGATGCATATGTCTTTTTCAAACTGGGATCTTGCATTCTTACAGTAAATTCCTAGGAGTGGAATTCCTGGGTCAAAGGTATTTCTATTTTGAGCTTTTTGAGGAACCTCCATACTGCTTTCCACAATGGTAGAATTAGTTAACATTCCCACCAGCAGTGTAGGAGGGTTCCCCTTTCTCTGCATCCTTGCCAGCATTTGTTGTTCTTACTCTTTTCTATGTTGGCCATCCTAACTGGTGTGAACTGATATCTAATTGTGATTTTAATTTGCATTTCCCTGATAATTAGTGATGTGGAGCATCTTTTCATGTGCCTGTTGGCCAACTGAATTTCTTCTTTGGAGAAGTGTCTGTTCATATCCTCTGCCCATTTTTAAATAGGGTTATTGGGTGTTGAGGCATGTGAGTTCTTTATATATTTTGGATGTTACCTCTTGTCGGATATGTCATTTACAAATATATTCTCCCATACTGCAGGATGCCTTTTTGTTCTGCCAATGGTGTCATTTGCTGTACAGAAGCTTTTTAGCATGATGTAGTTCCATGTGTTCATTTTTTATTTTGTTTCCCTTGCTCAAGGAGATGTGTTCAGGCAAAATTTGCTCATGTTTATTTTCAAGACATTTTTGCCTATGTTTTCTTCTAAGAGTTTTATTTTTTCATGACTTACATTCAGGTTTTTGATCCATTTTGAGTTTACTTTTGTGTATGGGGTTAGACAGTAATCCAGTTTCATTATCTTGCATGTAGCTGTCCAGTTTTACCAATACCAGCTATTGAAGAGGCTGTCATTTCCCCATTGTATATCCATGGCTCCTTTATCATATATTAATTAACCATGTATGCTTGGGTTTATATCTGGGATCTCCAATCTGTTCCATTGGTCTGTGACTCTGTTCTTGTGCCAGTACCAAATTGTCTTGATTACTGTGGCTTTGTAGTAGAGCTTGAAGTTGAGAAGCATAATTCCTCCAGCTTTGTTCTACCTTCTCAGGATTTCTTTGGCTATTCAGGGTCTTTTGTGGTTCCATATGAATTTTAGAACTATTTGCTCTAGTTCACTGAAGAATGCTATTAGTATTTTGATAGGGATTGCATTAGGGAGGATGGTCATTTTGACAATGTTAATTCTTCCTATCCATAAGCACAGAATGTGTTTCCATTTATTGGTATCTTCTTTAATTTCTCTCATGAGTATCTTGTAGTTTTCAGAGTATATGTCTTTCACTTCCTTGGTTAGGTTTATTCCTAGGTATTTTATTCTTTTTGATGCAATTGTGAATGGAATTGTTTTCCTGATTTCTCTTTCTGCTAGTTCATTGTTAGTGTATAGGATTGCAACAGATTTCTCTGTATTAATTTTGTATCCTCAAACTTTTCTGAATTCAGATATTAGATCTAGTAGTTTTGGAGTGGATTCTTTAGGGATTTTTATATACAAACAAGGATGGTTTAACTTCTTCTTCCCAATCTGGATACTTTTTATTTCTTTGTGTTGTCTGATTGACATGGTGAGGTCCTCCAGAACTATACTGAATAGAAGTGGAGAGAGTGGGCATCCTTGTCTTGTTCCCAATCTTAAAGGAGAAGCTTTTTAGCTTCTCACTGTTAAGTCTGATATTGGCTGTGGGTTTGTCATATATGGATATATGGCCTTTATTATGTTGAGGTACTTGCCCTCTATACCCATTTTGTTGAGAGTTTTTATCATGAATGGATGTTGAATTTTGTCAAATGCTTCGTCAGTGTCTATGGAGATGATCATGTGGTTTTTGTCCTTCTTTTTGTTGATGTGGTGGATGATGATGATGATGGATTTTCATCATCCACCACACTAACCAAAGAAAGGATGAATGTTGTATCATCCTTGAATCCTTGAAATAAATCCTACTTGATTATGATGGATGATCTTTTTGATGTATTTTTGAGTTTGGTTTGTTAATATTTTGTTGAGTATTTTTGCATCTATGTTTATCATGGATATCAGTCTGTAATTTTCTTTTTTTGTGGTGTCTTTGCCTGGTTTTGCTATTAGAGTGATGCTGGCCTTGTAGAATGAGTTTGGGAGTATTCCCTCCTCTTCTATTTCTTGGAAAACTTTAAGGAGGAAGGTTATTAGGTCTTCACTAAATGTTTGATAAAATTCAGCAATGAAACCTTCTGGTCCAGGAGTTTTGTTCTTAGGGAGTTTTTTGATTACTGATTCAATTTCCTTGCTGGTAATTGGTCTATTCAGATTTTCTGTTTCTTCCTGGGTCAGCCTTGGAAGGATGTATTTTTCTAGAAAGATGTCCATTTCTTCTAGGTGATCCTGTTTAGTAGCATATAATTTTTCATAATATTCTCTCATAATTCTTTGTATTTCTGTGGTGTCCATAGTGATTTTTCCTTTCTCATTTCTGATTCTGTTTACGTGTGTAGACTCTCTTTTTTTCTTGATAAGTCTGGCTAGGGGTTTATCTATTTTGTTTATTTTCTCAAAGAATCAGCCCCTGCTTTCATTGATTCTTTCTATTGTTTTATTCTTCTCAATTTTATTTATTTCTGCTCTAATCTTTATTATGTCCCTCCTTCTACTGACTTTGGGCCTCATTTGCTCTCCTCTTTTTCAAGTTTCATTAATTGTGAGATTAGACTGTTCATTTGGGGTTGTTCTTCTTTCTGGAGGTATGCCTCTATTGCAATATATTTCCCTCTTAGCACGGCCTTTGCTGTGTCCCACAGATTTTGCGGTGTTGAATTATTGTTGTCATTTGTCTCCATATATTGCTTGATCTCTGTTTTTATTTGGTCATTGATTAATTGATTATTTAGGAGCATGTTATTAGACCTCCATGTGTTTGTGGGCTTTTTCATTTTCTTTGTGTAATTTATTTCTAGTTTCATACCTTTGTGATCTGAGAAGCTGGTTGGTACAATTACAAACTTTTTGAATTTACTGAGGCTCTTTTTGTGGCCTAGTATGTTGTCTATTCTGGAAAGTGTTCCATGTGCACTTGAGAAGAATGTGTATGCTGCTGCTTTTGAGGGTAGAGTTCTGTAGATGTCTGTTAGATCCATCTGTTCTAGGTTGTTGTTCAGTGCCTCTGTGTTCTTACTTATTTTCTGTCTGGTTGATCTGTCCTTTGGATTAAGTGGTGTTTTGAAGTCTCCTAAAATGAATGCATTGAATTTTATTTCCCCCTTTAATTATGTTAATATTTGTTTCACACATATAGGTGCTCCTGTGTTGAGTGCATAGATATTTATAATAGTTATATCCTCTTGTGGGACTGACCACTTTATCATTATGTAATGTCCTTCTTTGTCTCATTACTTTCTTTGTTTTAAAGTCTATTTTGTCTGATACAAGTACTGTAACTCCTGCTTTTTTCTCCCTATTATTTTCATGAAATATCTTTTTCTATCCCTTTACATTCAATCTGTGTATGTCTTTGGGTTTGAAGTGAGTCTCTTGTAGGCAGCATATAGATGGGTCTTTTTTTTAATCCATTCAGTGACTCTCTGTCTTTTGATTGGTACATTCAGACCATTTACATTTAGGGTGATTATCAATAGGCATGTACTTATTGCCATTGCAGGTTTTAGACCTGTGGTTACCAAAGGTTCAAGGGTAATTCCCTTACTATCTAACAGTCTAATTTAACTCACTTAGTATGCTACTACAAACACAACCTAAACATTCTTTTTTTGTTTTTTTCTTCCTTTTTCTTCCTCCTCCATTCTTTATATATTAGGTGTCATATTCTGTACTCTTTGCCTATCCTTTGATTGACTTTGGGGGTAGTTGATTTGGTTTTGCATCTGCTTAGTTATTAATTTTTCTACTTTGCTGTGTTTTTTTTTTTCCCCTCGTGACAGCTATTTAGCCTTAGGAATACTTCCATCCATAGCAGTCCCTCCAAAATGCACTGTAGAGGTGGTTTGTGGGAGGTAAATTCTCTCAGCTTTTGCTTATCTAAAAATTATTTAATTGCTCCTTCAAATTTAAATGATAACCTTGCCAGGTAGAGTATTCTTGGTTCAAGGCCCTTCTGTTTAATTTCATTAATTATATCATGACACTTCTTCTGGCCGTTAAGGTTTCTGTTGAGAAATCTGATGATAGCCTGATGGGTTTTCCTTTGTATGTGATCTTATTTCTCTCTCTAGCTGCTTTTAAAAGTCTGTCCTTATCCTTGATCTTTGCCATTTTAATTATTATATGTCTTGGTATTGTCTTCCTTGGGTCCCTTGTGTTGGGAGATCTGTGGATCTCCATGGCCTGAGAGACTATCTCCTTCCCCAGATTGGGGAAGTTTTCAGCAATTACTCCTCAATGACACTTTCTATCCCCTTTTTCTCTCTCTTCTTCATCTGGTTCCCCTATAATGTAAATATTGTTCCATTTGGATTGGTCACACATTTCTCTCAACATTCTTTCATTCTTAGAGATCCTTTTTTCTCTCTGTGCCTCAACTTCTTTGTATTCCTCTTCTGTAATTTCTATTCCATTTACCATCTCTTCTAGCATATCTAATCTACTTTTAAATCCCTCCATTGTATGTTGCATTTCAGATATGGAATTTCTTAATGATAGAAGCTATATCCTAAATTAATTCCTGAGTTCTTGAATATTTTTCTGTACCTCCATGAGAATGTTCATGACTTTTATTTTGAGCTCCCTTTCAGGAAGATTGGAGAGTTCAGTTTCATTTTGCCCTTTTTCTGGGATTTGTGAGATTTTGGTCTGAACCAGGTTCCTTTGACATTTCATATTTCTATGTGGTGCCCTCTAGTGCACAGAATCTCTAATCTCTGGAGCTGCTCAGTCCCTGGAGTGAGGTCAGGGTCGCAGGGGAACAGCACAGGTGTCTGAGGATGGGGGGGGGAGGAAAGAGCTGTTTCCTGCTTCCAGGCTGCAGTGCCTGTCTCCACTGTTAGAGCCAGTGGGCTGAGCACACAGGCGTAAGTTTCTGTGCTTTGCATGTGTAATTGTTGTAGGAAGAGCCTCTCTCTGATTGGCCTGGTGCTAGCGCAGGGACTGCTGGTTTGTGAGCCGGTGCCGGCAGGCCAGGAGGAAGGTGCAGCAGGCTGCGTATCACAGTGGGTACCCTTGGAGCTGAGTAGCCAGCCAGGGTGATGGAGCACCTGAAGCTCCTGACAGTTCCCAACCTGCTGGGCAGAGCAAGCCTAGACAACATTGTCCACCTATCCCTTCTCCCGAGAAGCAAGCTCTGTGCAAACCCCACCCCTTCAGCTGCCCTCTTGCTACTAGGAAACCTCTCAGATTGCCTGCCTTTCCTTTATCCCATAGCAGCCAGATGTGGATCCCTGTCCTCTACAAATGGCTGGAATCTCAGTCTCTCAAATATTCCCCCTGTCTTAGCTTTCCAACCCCACTAATCTCCAGAACACCATGCAATATATGTTTGTGCTCCCAAAGCAGATCTCCAGGGCTGGGTGTTCAGCAGTTCTAGGCTTCTACCCCCTCCCTGCTCCATTTCTCTTCCTCCCGCTGGTGAACTGGGGTGGGGGAAGGACTTGGGTCCTGCCTGATCAAGACTTTGGTGCCTTACAGTGTTTTGTGAGGTCTTCTCTGTTCTCCAGGTGTATGCAGTCTGGTGCAGCCTTCTTTCCTGTTGCTCTTTTAGGATTAGTTGTATTAACTATATTTTCA
This sequence comes from Manis pentadactyla, assembly GCF_030020395.1. Lineage (NCBI taxonomy): Eukaryota > Metazoa > Chordata > Mammalia > Pholidota > Manidae > Manis > Manis pentadactyla. The sequence continues at coordinate 96,761,080 of NC_080021.1, read as the reverse complement.
TATTATATGTGGTTTTGGAAGGAGTTCTCTGTCTCACCTCTCATGCCGCCATCTTGAATCCACTACTGGCACTCTTAAAACAAATTAAACACACCTACATTTAGTCTTTCCTGAAAATAATTCCAAATTTACATGGTCCATGAGAATTATATTTATTTATTTTTTATGAAGTCCTCCACATCAGCCCATGAACTTTTAGAAAATAATCACATATCTTAAGCAATCAGTTCTTTGTTAATACAGCTGAAACAGTGGGTGGGCCATTTTTTTTTTCAGGTGAGAGAGATCAGGCTGAGAAGTGAACACCTTAGATTGCTTCTGTTTGTTTTGAGGCTCTTATCCTCAGGGCTGCGTTCTCCTGGCTGGGCATACCTGTTGATTGTGCTGCTTAACTGTAATTATTCCAGACAGCTTTTTGGCTCACAGTGTTGTTTCATAGGCTTCATAAATCATGCCAGTTATTACCGCAATAGAAAACTATAATTACCCACAACCCTGACATGCCAAAATGTGTATTAATTAGATAAGGTAATAAATACTTTACTGCACATAGCTATAATTATTACCTCAAAAGTGACATATATACATACACCATCTTGATATTCTGCAGCAAATGATTCCATATAATGTTCAGTTCATAACAGAATTGCTATCTAATTTGATTAATTAGTTAAGGCTTTTGTAATGCATTTTTCAAATATGAAAAAAAAATAATACAGAATTGCAAAGTTTCAAACTTAAGTTATTATCAGGTAAGGGGCAAACTACAATATGCAGAAGGATTTCATATGGGGATAATTCAGAAGTTACATTTCTTGGTTCTAAATTTGGGTTTACATAGGAAGTCTTAAAAGTGATTGAAATTCCACCTGAAATTTTGCTCATTCCTTTTCTATAGTGGTATAAAATGATTTATTCATTATTTGAAAAAATGAGGAAATCTTTCTGGTAGAGTCAAGCATAATGTTTTAAGGTATATACTTTTTAATGAACCAATCTAATCTTGAAATTTCAATGAAAAAAAAAATACCAGAGTAGATTTAAAAGAACATACTTGATTAAGAAATGCTCATATACTCTATGCACAGTACATTGTTCTCACATATTTTAATGATGTGTAAGTTCAACTATAAGAGAAAAAGAGATACACATAGGAGCACAACTATTCAAGTCTCTGTTGTATCCTAGTTTATCCAACCCAACCTATTGTTTTTCAACTCAGTATTTTCAATATATACATAAAAATGGATCTTATTCTTAATGTTCTAAATATTATATATAGTAATATCTCTATTTGTGTTTCAACTGATACAGAACATTTTGAAATAATAATTTCAAGCTGAAGAATAGGGAAAAGCATTGAATTTTATGGAGTTGAGAGAGAACTATTATTTGGTTAAATCTCTTCCAAAAAACATCACTACTGAGGCTTTCATTTAAGTTGAGGTATTATTAAGGAATCTTTGATATGAAGAAATGAAATATACATTATTCCATATTATCCTATTTGGACCATTATTTCCATGAATCATTTAAAAACAATTGACTCACCTGTCCTCATTTAATGATTATTCAGAAATTATTAGGGAATGTCACAGGTAAAGGAAATCAAGTTGAAGGTAATACATTAGCTATGCTCTTGTACAAGTTTCTCAAACATAATAAAAAAGAGACTCTCTTGAGACAGTTAAAGTAGTAAAACTGTGCATCAAATTTTCTTATCTGGTCTACTTCTCAAAGTTTATTACTGCACCCAAAGCATGTTAGACATTTAGTAATTAGACATCCATTTACATGCAATCAAATACATTTATCCTGGAAGAGAGAGATTAAGTAACATTGTACTTTATCTGGTTTCATAACACGGTGGCTTTGGGAAAATGCAAATAAATCACTCAATAATGCTGTTAATTCAGAGTTAAAAATGGTGCTATAAAGTATTATGGAAAGAATAAGGAAAGATTTTACTCTTAACCTCAAAATTTAGTTGATGTTCTAGGAATAATTTATTCAAAAACCTTATTACATTAAAGAGAAGACAAGATACTATTAACAAAGAAATCAGAACTTTGTCAAAGTTAAAACAATATTGTAGCATATTCTATATATGCTAATATAGGCATATTTATTGTTAACTATAATATTAGCATCTTAACTATGAAAATGTAGCATATGTAAATATTAGCATACTTATAGTTTAATATGAATTTTACAAGAAGCCAAGATACAAGAATTTTAGGGTATGAGCCAAATCTAGGGCAGAATTTCTCTTCTTAGAGCATCGTGTGGTAATTATCATGCTGGCTGGCTGTGGCGGGAAGGTATAATCCAAAAGAACTCCATTAAGAAAAAACTATTGATGGTTCCAATTTCTGTAACTTAAATTAGGTCAGGTTAGGTTATTTATACTAAGCCTCCTACTGAAAACAGAAAAGATGCTGGATTTATACATACTTTTAATTTTTTTCCTTAGAAGCATTAGAAATCTATCAGACTAGTAAGAAATCACTAGGCCAGAATCTTAGAACATATACCCAGAGGGGTATATGGAGTATAGAGTGTATATGTGAGTTCATGAAAACTTGAACCTCAGGGCAGGAGGAATAAAAACCAGAACTCTGTAACCACCCCATATTAGGAGTCTGATAGAAGCCATCCATCCTTCAATTAAGGTGGGTCCTGCAAAAACAGAAGCTTCAGGAAAAAAAAAATGTAAGGCAGAAGTAAGCCACACTCCTCATACCTGCACAGCTACAAGTTTTGGCATTGCAAAGCTTGTCCAAAAATCTCAAAGCAGGTTGACAGTCCCACTTTTCAGTACTTGTATTTACTCTTTTAGGAAAAATAATACTCAGTTAATCAACCAATCATGTGCTCCATGGATAGCCATAAAATGCCCTCTCTACAAAAAGGACTAGAGGACACATAAAACAAGGGAATTCCTACTCTTATTCTCAAGGTGGTTTCTCATTTTTCAGCAATTATCCCAATTGTTCAGAGCATGTCAAGACTGCAAAGAATTTATAGACTGAGTAAATACAGATTTTCTTCCCTTTCTGTAAAATTGAGAGATATTAAAATTTTCCTAATTTAATCTGACCTGCCTTATTTAATATTAGGAATCACAAGCATTCTTAGACCCAGTCTCACGACTGCTGTAGTTTCTGTACATTAGTTTAGACATTGATAGGGTCTGATGAGGAATCCAGATAGATCATAAATTTATACAACTCAGAAGTCACTAAAAAGTAGTGACCTTCCCAAACACATTTATTGTCAGGAAGTAATTTAGGTACTGGACAGAATTTGGGTCTTTATTCACAACTGAATAAAGACCTTTGTCATAAGTTTAATGTAGGACTCAAGAAACTGTAATAGGTGGAATTTAGAAATCTAAAAGTTCAAAGATTTCATCCTACTATCAACAAGGATTTCATCATTAAACACATATTACTTGAGCATCTAATCTTTGTCAGATACAATGCTAAACAGCCAGTAATTATTACAGAAGACAAGAAAAAGTATTTTTCCCAAAGAGAATTGCCTGTTCAAAATAGTCTGATGACATCAATGTCTGTATCATGCTACCTTATAGTCAGTTAATTATGGAAACAATATCATGTTTAAATTGAACAATTGTTTAGTATGTGCCTATTTTTGTTCATTGTTATGTCCTTCACACCTACAGTACTATTCAGTGCATAGAAGATAATAAATACTTGGAAAAATGACTGCATGAATTAAAAATAGAATGAATGAAAGCAGAGTCTCCTTCTGACAATGGCACCTACCTATAAACCTTTAAGAACTATAATATTTTATTGGAGGATATATAAAAAGGAACACTGTAATTATTTAAATTCCATCTGATAATTACTGATACTGTAGTTCCTTACTTTTTTATGATGTTAACTCTAAAGACTTATCTATTTTATAAAGCAATATTTGGCAATGGCTGAAATGATTGATGATTTGTGATTAAGTTTATCTAATATTTGTTTCTTTTGAAGTAGAAGAAAAGCAGCAAGAGATCTAAAAAGGTGTAGAGACATAGGTTGTCATTTAGTTTTATGTGCACTGAAAGGTTTATAGTAAGAAACTGCTGGATGCAATTTCAGTAAGCAAGGATTTTGTGGAGAGATTAGATCAGTTACAAATTGCTAAATCTGATGGCTTAGATAAAAATTTTACCAGAGGCTTTTAAAAGAAGTAGAACATGTTTTGGGGAGAAGCAATTGCCTTCTGGAGAGTGCACATAGTATATATTTTTCAAACAAATTGTATGTGAAGAGATTGTGTAACTAGACCCCCAATTAGAAGGAAATGATTACATTTTTAGCTAGAATGGACAAATCATCTTTATTCTGTAGTTAGGCTTATTTGTGCATGATCACTTTTCCCTCATACTTTAGCATAGGGCATTTAGCAAAATACAAAATACATATTTTTATTATATATAATATATCTGATACATAAAATACATAATATATAACGTTGACTGGAGAAAAATAAAGTATATATTATTCCTAGAAAAGTCTATATGGGTACTTTATAAATGGAAAAAGAATGAACACATATATGTGTGTATATAGATACATAGATAACAATATTCTTTCCTTTCTCCTTTTATAAGCAACTACATGTTGTGCTAAATTACTGATATGCAAAAGATCTAGCATATCAAAGACCGAGCATTTTGTTTTATTTTTATTTTTCATCTCTTCCCTCCTCAGCTTGGAGATAATCTTTAGGTGTCCTCTTACCTCACCAGTTGAACTGTGTGGGAATAACTGGAATATGTTCCTTTAGGTCCCTCTCTATACTTTAAACATTCAGATGTATTGTGTTTGATACAGAAATTTTTCAAAATGTCAGAAATGATCACATTTTGAATTCTCAGTAGGATGTGTATGTGTGTGTGTGTGTGTGTGTGTGTGTGTGTGTGTGTGTGTGTGTGTTTTCTGATGAATGGGGAAACAGAAAGGAGATTGCACTAAAAGTCCAAAATCTAGCTCTTGCTGAAGAGTGACCAATGTTACACAACTATTTAAAACAAAATGTCAATCACATTGGCCCTCAACTCATAAGAATGTCTTAAGTCTTTGTGAAATTGGGCACAACTTTATACTGTACTCTTAGGCTTTGGCATTTATTGGCATGAAAAATGCCATTAGCCTTTACTTATAGAAAGCTTTTTAAAAACTGCTTTAGTTATGAAGAGTACTCTGTGAATAAAACCAGGTGATTTAGTTACATGATACAAATGGGCTGCTAGAGCATAATGACAGTTTGTGGCTTAGCCATGAAGCTTCTTGCATGCTTCCTGCTGAGGCATTTCACGGCATCCTCCAATTCTTTTGCGTTAAGAACAAATGAGGTTAAGTGGTACACTCACCCATATCTCCTAGCATAGTATCAGCACTTAACTCAGCAACAATACTTAGAGTAACAGGATTAAAGCCAACCACTTTTTTTCTCCAAAGAACTTTTTTCTTCTTTTTTGGTATTTAAATTTATTAAGAGCTAAAATTGGGTGTGAGGGAGATTTTAAATCTGGATGGCCTGTTGCATTTTTGTTTGAATTATCCAGTCTTGATTTACAATTATTTTTCTACCACTTGGGCTAAGATATCATCACCTCAGTTTGGGATTTCCACAGAATTTAATTAGAAACTGAAGGAAATTGATATTTAGATCATCAGCTCTTTCTGTAGACCATTAATATTAGCTATGACAAAATAGAAAATATAAGAATTTGTTCCCTATGTATGTTACACAGATAAAATGCCTAGGAAAGGAGTCATGCCTATTTCTATAGGAGTGGCTGAATATTCCAGAAATGCCCAAGAACTCTTTGGTGGGAGGGGCTGATAGCAATAAGCCAGGTACAAATCAAAATGTTTTTTAATGCTTCCATTTCTGGTTTCTTTTGTCATACAGAGCTTTTCTACTTCTGCTGCACTGGGGCTCTGGGCCACAGCAAATAGAGAAACCAGAGTTCAGATGAGATCAAGTTCAATGAGATCAAGTCTGTCTATAGTTATGGCAGAAATTGATTAGGTCTAGAGCCAGGAGGGTGTCCAGGAGCCCAGGTAAATACAGTAAACAGTAATAAAACCAGGCAATTCACCTACATAACAAATGGGCTGCTAGAGCATATGGCAGTTTTTGGCTTAGCCATGAAGCTTCTTACAAGCTTACTGCTGAGAAAAGAACCAATTGCAAGAATTGTCCTGCAGTTGAGTGCAAGCAATCCCCATTACAGAGGTGTTAAGAGGATTAATCAAGCTTGCCTAAGGGATGTGAGTCTATATTTAGGTGAGAAAATATTACAATCTCTCACTCCTCTTGCATGTTTTACAAAGAGTGATCAGAAGCAAGCTGATTTGACACGTCAAATCTGTGGGACTAAAGAACTATTTTTCAATAGACTTTGCAGCATGGATACTTCTCCTATTAAATTCAAAGGGCGCTCCAGAGCCACTCTGTGGTGTTCTGTACCTGTGCCCTGTGTATCTTCCCTGAAAAGAAATCGGTGGAGAAAGCCCTTTTGTACCGACTGTGCTTTTGCTGCCTGAGTCCAAGTTGAGCTCTTAGCACTTGGAGGCTAGTAGAGTTAGTCCCAGTGGGAAGTCACTCAGCCCGTTTCCGTGACAGTCTCAATACCCTTTTTAATCTAGTTGCAAATAGGAAAAGTTGGACTTTTGCAAAATCAGCAGGAGAGACTCCCACCTAAAGGTGAGGCAAATTGAAATTAAGACTGTGAAGATGTCTTGAGCATCAATCAGAATGTTTTTAAAGAATCAGGAACACTTGGTGCTGGGGGATGTGTCACTTCTGTCAGACACTCTTGGCAGGAACTGTGACAAGCTCCAAAGCCAGGCATTGGGAGTTCAGGGGTGTCTGACACAGAAGGGGCTTTGTGGATACAGTGCCCTCAGAAATGGGAAGAATATTAATAGAAGTAATAAATATTAATAACTTGCTCTAGGTTTTTATAAATTACCTCTCATCAAAGAGCTCAAATTTCTATCATAGTAATGATCTCTGCTTTTTTACTCACAACATCCTTATGAAGTAAAGATAGGTCCACGATTAATATTCCACTTTCAAAGAAAGAGAAGTCAAATCCAAGTGATTTCATGATTCACTCATGCTTACATGACAAATCTAGGGTTTTCCAGATCTAGCTGGTTCATAGTGTGATACTGTAGCTCAGGAGGAGGCACTTAATGCTGAAGAATGAAAAGTCCTTCAGAATTAACATGGGGCCCCATTTCCTGATCTCAGTGGCTTTTCTGTGCACCCATTTATCTCTAATGTGATTTCCTTTTTTTTAAATTATTATTTATAGCTATAGCTCTCCACTTGATAATATCTCTTTAAAATTATATTAATAATCAACCAATATTTTTTTTATAAATGACGGAGTTAGAACATCCTCAATGGATGCTAAGACCAGAAGGTTAAAGTTTGGCGAGAAAGAAAATATTTACATAATCTCAAAATATCTCCTCACATATTACCAAAGGTAAAATAATGATGATAAAATCGAGGAAGCTGGAGGATACCACCATAATCAAGTGACTTAAATTAAAATTATCCCCATAAAAAGCAAAGCATAACAAAAAAGCATAATTTAAACCTCAGCATAAGGAAACATCAGGTAAACCCAGGTAAATATTGCACAAAATAGGTGACCTTTCTTCTTCAAAACAGACCGAATCAAAGAGAAAAGGGACTGAGGAACTGTTCTTGATTCAATGAGACAAAGTCTCATGCAACTACATGCAGAGAATGATACTGACTGCATCCTATGAAGGATTCAGTGGGACAAAGGATTCGAATATAGACTGTGGATTAGATAGCAGATTGTATTAATGTTAGATTTTCTGATTTTAATCCTCACACTGTGGTTATATTAGAGAGTAGTCCTGTTTTTAGGAAATATATACTAAAGTATTTAGGGATAAAAGGGCATGTTAAATCCTTCGTCTTTCCCTTACATGGTTCATATAAATAGAGAAGAGAGAAAGTGGATCCTAAGGCAAATGGGGCAGAATGTAAATAATTGGCCAATCCACGAATTTATTTGTTGAATGTCTCAAGTCTCAGAAATCTTTACAGAATGACTTGAGACATTCTACAAATAATTACCAGTTCCTGTGTAGGTGTCACAAACTGTTCTAGGCACATGGGACATGTTGGTGAGCAAACTGATAGAGCTGGTCTGGGGGTTGGAAGCCAATACCCTTATTTCTCAAATTCCAAAAGTAAACAAGTCTCCAAATCAATAGAACACATAGATGTCTTTAACTTTATGGCCTGTTCATCTCTTGGCCCAGACTCTGTCAAGGAACAGTTCATGTTTTATATTTTCTCCCCTTGCTAAGAAGGATTAGTTTGATTGTTAAAGTTTGTAAGTGCTCTTTGCCCATGGTTTCTATCATGTCCTCAATCTTAAGGATGTGTTGTACTCAAGCAGAGGGAAGGACCATATAAATTTATACGCCCCTTCTTTCACCAGCTCATCTCTCTGTACATACTCTGAAGTAATTTAGAGCAGTAGTGGTTTCTGGATAATTCAAAAAAGAATTGAAAAAGTCATCTCTTACCACAGATAAAAGGCACATTATAAAAACTATTTTCTGTAAAGTTCACAAACAGCATTAATCATAAATGACCTTTATTCAAAGCCCTAGCTTTGAAACTGTTGTATGAAATCAATGATTTTTGTTACTAGGTGCTAAGACATAAAATTTTAATTGATAACAAGTAAATATATGAACTTGATATTATCACTATTCTAAAATTACCTTTTCAGTATTCTGTAACCATTTAAATGAGTTTCTAGACATGCACAGGTATATATGTGTATATGTCATGGTTTATCAAATGTCAATAAAGTAGCAAATTGCATTTAGTGTAATAAGAGAAGCCATGGGATTTTTCAACTGATTTCTCAGATAAAATACTCAAAACAATGATTGTGAGTGTAGACAAGTACCGTTCTGCCCATACTTGCCACTTTGACATATCCCTCTGTCAAAAAATTTACCATAATTAGTGTCAAAAATGATACGCATCAAAAACAAATATTATCATCATTCAACAAATACTAAACAAGTGTTCCTAAGTGCCATGGACTTCTTCAAGTTCAGGGCATGTAATAAAATATAACATGGTTTACCACTTTCTTGGGAATTATAATTCAATAAAATAATTGCTATTTTTTAATTCAATAAATAGTTTTAAAGATTAATATGAACAAAGTATTATTCTTTATATATTAAGGTAAATCTTTATCAAGTTCAAAATTGCAATCTTTGTAAAAATTTGAGGAGGCATGAGATATAACTGCTTTCATTTTACAGATTATAAAGTGAGGTTTAGAGAGGCTGTTACCTCCCTCAAGGTCACGTAGCTAGAAAGTAGGAGAACCAGACTTTGAACCAGAAAGTCCAGGCCCAAATTTCACTCTCTAATGCCCACACATTATTACTCTTGTGATGGTCAGCATCATCACGATCACTGCCATCAGCACTAGCATTTATTAAAAGCTAGTTTCCAAAATTTGTGCCTAGCAGTTCATACACATTATCTCATTAATCCTCATGAGAATGAATCCTCACAAGTTTACAAACCCAGAAACTACATCACTGCAGCTTAAGTAAGGAATCCCTGAACACACAGCTGTAAATGGTGTGGCTGGAATTGAAACCTTGGTCTGTTTTCTTCATCATTTTAAACAAAACACCAGAGACAATGGTAGAGATGAACTATACTGTGAAGGAAGCATGTGACACAGAACCTTGCACATAGTAGACACTCAAAAAATAGCTACTTAATGAATGAATGAAAACAATGTTTCAGAATTCCAGTGCCTTATCCTTGATGATGCTGATACGTGTAAGACTCACTCTGCTCATTTTGACTTTCTAAAGCATTTTTATTGTGTATGTCACATAACGGAGCATCCTTTATTATAGCATCTCATTATTTCATATCTCCTCTCTTTTATTATTTAATGGTAATATTACCTAACCAGTATACTTTCAAGTCACTTTAAGCACAGTGGTTGTCTTACACATATTCTATCTCCTAAATGCTTTTCATGGTAGTAGAATTCATGTAGAATTTAGTCTATATTATAAAAAATATTTGTGAACTGATGGAACTCTGGATTCTGGATTATAATAGATTCTTAGTTTTTGAATCCTTCCTGGAAAGTGGAGGTATAATCTGCTATTATCCTGCTGTCCTGAAAGAGTTAACCACCCTCTGTGAAGAAACACTGAGGGACTTGCAGAAGTTTGCTCACCATGACTCACCACTGAGTCAGGCGGTCAGTCTTGATTCCTCTTGCAGATTCTCATCCCAGATAGCACTCGCTCTGTCTCTCTGTCTCTCTGTCTCTCTCTCCCCATCTCCTTTGCTCTCTTCCTCCTTCCCTCTCTCCCTCATTCACTCTTTTCAATTTTGCTTGTCTTCCTCTCTATTTTTTAAGACTGGAAAAAAATTCTGGAGGTGATAATCACAGACAGGTTTTATAAAAGCAACTGTCTTTAATCTTAAATTTCAGAAAAAATTTGATCCAGCTATCAATTCCTGTGGAGGAAAGTACTGCTCCAGAGGACAAAATAGAAAGAGTGAAGTCAAAGTAAAAGACAGATAAAACAGCTTCGCAACAATCCCATTATAGTAGCTCGATAGTGGGAAAAGAAGGAGCAGGAGAAAAATATCCTGAAGACACCAAATTTATCAAGGAAGTAAATACTATAGTTTGAGAAAGTATACCTCCTTTTTTTGTCTTATCCTGATCTTTCAGGCTCTCACCACATCTGTGAGGTCCATCACTTGGCTTCCTATTTCCAAAACATTACACAGACTTCAAAACATTTAGAAACACTGAAGAACACACGAATGACTCAAGAGAATTAAGTGGAAGATAGAGAACAACTGTCTAATGATTGTGCTGTCAAGTTCAGAAACATAAAGAATGGAATTTTCTCTACATAGAGATACTATTCCAAAAAAAAGGAAACTATAACCACTCAGCTAAGATTGAATATGCAACATGTATCAATGTTTAGAAACTAAGTTGAATTGCCTGACCCTGCAAGGCTGCTGGTATTTTGGACCAGACCATTAGCAACAACAAAAATTTGCCCCCATTTAATCATGATAATAATAGTGAAATAGTATTTGGTATGTTACTCTCTCATTTAATCTTCACAAAATAATATTAGGCACCATATTACTTTCGTTTTGCAGTTGAGAAATCAAAGGCACAGAGAAATAAAATGACCTGCGCAAGGCACCAACTTGTAACTAGGAAAGTAGAAACTTGAATCCCGGAACTAAACTTTATTGAAGTTTAGTTGATATACAACATTATATTATTTTCAGGTGCATAGCACAGTGATTCTACAATTATGTACATTATGAAATGCTCACCATAGTAACCAGTCCCAGCAGTTTGATTCCTACATCTGCAAGCTTAATGCATGCACCTCCTAAAACACACATCCCAGCTACATGCATAAAGATTATATGTGATATATTACATATTATTACTCATAGAATGCTTCAGGGGAATTTGCCATCTTTTCTTATCAGTTTAATGGCAGTTTTATTCTAAGTTAGATTTTAACAAGCCTGTTTTCATCTACTTTAATCAAGAAGAATATACTAGAGGTCTACATAACTTAAACCTTCTCTCTTTGCCTCCAACTGTCCCATCAACTTACGATGTACAAATCACATGAAGAAATCTAGACTTACCATTGTTCTTTAAGGGCCAGCAATGAAGTGAATGAGGCTAGCAACTAGGGGAATATTCTAGAAAAATCAGAGCCTTTGGCAGGCTTTGTTATGGTGTAAGTTTAGAGATGAAGTTTAGAGTTTATGGTATATACTTTAGAGATGAAATAACAAAGTCCTATGCACATAAGAACCTTGAGTTCTATCCAGGTGCCAAACCCTCACTGAGTTCTTGAAGAATAAATATATATCTTGAGCACATTGCCAGAAGCTCATCTAAATATTTTGGAGTTCAGCTTTATATACTAGAAATAAGAATTCCATATATCATATCTATTCAGTCATACAATCAATATTGTACTTGTTTTTTATGTGATGCTGAACCTACAGTTATAAGCAAGTCTGAGACCCTGCCAGACAAACATACAGTCTTGTTAGGGGTGGGAGTGGAGAAAAAGACACAGGAAAATAAACCGTTACCATATGGTAAATGAAAAGAGAGAAATTCCAAGATACTATGAAATTAGAGGAGGGAGCTCGTTATTATGCCAAGAGCCAGGGATGGCAGAGAGCTGTCTGGGAAGACTTTGCAGAAGGGCAAATCCTGGTAAAAATTTGAAAGATGAGTAGGAGTTCACAGGGCAAGTAAGGGTGGGAAGATTGAGGATAGCTTTTCATTACCCAACAAGTAATTCAGCACGCAACTTGTGTATTGTAGGTCTAAGTTAGTATTTGTGGATTGCTTATTTTTGAATAGCATTTGTTGAATACTACTGGTAATATTTGTTGAAAAAATATTTTTTATCAATTATTATTTCTGACTGGAATATGCCACCTTTCAGTCATCTCAGCTGGCTCTCAATCTGCATTGGACTCTGTCATAAACACTCAGGACTGACTGCCTTCGGGGAAAAACTATAAATATTTTCAGATTATTGGGATCTACCCCCATTGAATCTCCTGCCATGATAATAGTAGATTATGTGATGCATACATTGTTTATTAATGGTCATTCAATAAATCTGACCAACATACACAAAATAATGAAGAGTTTTTCAAGTCAAATCCATCCCGCCCAGCCCCGTTTACCATGTGCTGCCGCCACAGTTCTAGGAGGGAGATCAAGGAGATCAACCACAGGAAATTTTGTCTCCAGAGATGTTTGGTTTGATCAGGTTTGGGGGGGCTCTCCTGTGCACTGTGAGAAGTTTAGCAGCCTCTCTGTCCTCTACCTAATAGACGCTACCTCCTTTCCCTCAGGAATGACAAACAAAAATGTCTCCAGACATTGTAAAGTATCTCCTGGTGGGTAAAACCCCACCCTGGTTGCAGTCCACTGATGTGTGTTAAGTTGCATACATTTCTAAGGCAGATTCTCTAATTATCCTCCATTTCAAAGTATTATTCCTATTCCTCTGACACCAAACACAATGGTGAATTTTTTTCCCTACATATATGCATAACAATAACAATATTATACACAGCAGTAATAGTAGTATATCCCCATTCGGGACCCAATTCCAATGTGTTTAAGTATGTGGGAGGGGGTCACCAGCAGGATGTCCAAGAACTCAACTCAATTCTGATGCTATCTGCCCAGAAATAGCATGGGATTCCCCAGGTTAAGGGCTCCGTCCTACAAGACTGCCCTCCACCCCCAACCCCAGTCTCTGGTCGCAAACCCCAGGCAGTTGCCTGTGCATCTGACCTACCAGATACAAACTGGAGGTTCCCACAATCTCCCCCTTAGGTTCGATTAATTTGCTAGAGTGGCTCACAGAACTCAGAGAAACACTTAGGTTACCAGTTTAATAAAGGACACCATAAAGTATACAGGTTAACAGCCAGATGAAGAAAGATGTAGGGAAGGTCCCAGATAAAGGAGCTCCTATCATCTGGGAGCCTGAGGCCTGGCTGGGTGGCATGTGGAGGCATTCTGGTTCCCCAGGCATAGAAGCTCTGTCCAAACAAGAAGCAGGATCCAACAGAGCAGAGCAGAGAGCAGAGAATACTTCTCAGGGAGTTCTGTGAGGGCTTCCTTGCACAGTGATGATTGACTAAATTATTGACCTTTGGGCGACTCAGCCTCCAGCCCCTGCCCTTGGTGGCTCCAAAAGTCTCTCATTAACATGATAAAACTCCATTTATATGTAGATAGCATATATAAAACATAATTATAAGGAAAGGGAAATCGTTGTAGACAAAATAAATGTACTATCACAAGGTGGCACTTGTTTAATTACCACTTGAGTAACAAAAAATACTTGTTATGCATCCCAAAGAGGAAATATTTGAGAGTTAGATAGCCTGAGAAGCCTTCTTAGAAGAGGTGTGACTTTTGAGTAGCCTACTGAATAATTAAAACCTATGGGTAGGAAGAGATCTCAGGAATAGTGACTGAGTGAAAAGAGGGACATATTAGCTATCACAGTAATGCAACCAGTTAAGCTTCTTCTTTTAAGCTAGCTTGTCTTGATATCGCTTCCCTTTTTTGGGGGAGGGTGGGGGTGAGGAGGACTTCAGTGGTGTGTCCTGAAGAGCTCGTGGCATTCAGTAGAAAACCTATAATCAACCTCAGTGTTATGAATTTATGCTCTAAGGAGTATGACTATTATGGTTATCATCTACACAAGGAACAGAGAAATGGCAGATTGCGACTATTATCTGATTCAAAGAATCCACTACTGTGACATAGCCTAAACTAACTGAATGGTACCTGTAAATCAACCTGAAGGATCAAGATAATGTTTCCCCTACTCTCCATTGCTTGGTCATACCTTCTGTAGATTATTCCGGTTCTTCCTCTGCCTCTCAAGTTTATATTTCTCTCTGCCCAACCTTGAAGCTTCCATTCAAGGATAGGTATAGTAACTAGATGAAAATCAACCAGCCAGCACTGAAACATCTAAATAACTCTGGCGACAAAAGGTGTAGAATAAGTAATACGGGAACTTGACTTAACATTTCCAGGACATTTCAGATCTTCGTAGATGACACTGGAGAGTGAGTTTGCCCAATTTAGTGATATGTTACAATCAAAAACATGATGCAGATGATGGTAATATTAGCAATGTCTGGAATGACTTCCAACGTAGATTGAATGGAGAAGACACACATCATTCCAGAAGCTCAGGAAAATTCCATAGGCCACCCAAATAAATGTCCCATCTGCTTACTGATGACTGAAATTACATTTCAAGTTTCATTTCTTAGCCCCAAGCATTTGGTTCCTGTTAAATGCAAATCTCCTGGGAATGGCAATAGTGTAAGTTGCTGCTATATCCCAGTAAGAAAAAAAAAAGATTTTTCAGGGACTTTTTTTTAAAGCAAATTGGGACAAGGAGAGAGTATGTGACCACTGGACCCTGGAAAGGGGTGGAACAGTACAACCTGAATGGATAGAGGCAGGGTAGGGCAAGAAAAAGGAATAGAGAAAGAAGAATGCAAAATGCAATGGGAGCATGTAAAAAGACCTGACTGTCTTTTCTGGATCTGAGACTTGGAAATTACTATTTGAGAATGTGCTTCCCTTACTAATTTATATTCTCTATACTAAGGTGTTGCAGAACTCAGTGCATGTATATCTCTGCAAATGTGTGGCTAGGGTAAGGACAGATACTCTTGTAACCTCATAAGGATGATTAATTGTGATATATCTTTATGAGTTTGGGTTGTGTTATGTGGAAATTACCCTAGCCTACCACTACCTTTTTTTGTTGTTCTTGATTTGCAGTGTTTCTCTTTAAACTTAGCTACTCAGATCTAGAAATTTTCCTGGGAAGTATTTTAAATTTCTTACTGGGCATACAGAAGTATCCCAGATTTCTCTTAACTGTCCTCTGAAATAGCACTGCTAGTTTAGTCCAAATGAAGCTGATCATTAACATATTACTAAATATTGAAGATTGCTCTTATTTAACCTATGCAGATGGCGAATGCAAAAGAAGCCATGAACGAATTCTCTGGTGACCTTCAAGTGTGTGAAAAATGCTTTTTTTTGAAAGAGATTGAGCTTTGTTTTGGTTGAAATCCATGATAAAACATCTACAAGATACTGAATGGAGGTTGGCATGGTTTTTAAAGAAAATTACTGTAATATTTTTCAGCCTTTATTTTACATTTTGCTGCTTCCCAAAGCTCTCTGATAAAACAAGAAAACAAGTAAAAGGCATTGCTTTTTAAGTGAGAAAATTATTTCCATAATCTACTCCTTAAATTTGGGTCTGTATAGTTCAGATTTGCTTCAATATACTACTACTGATATGCCTTGCTACCTATTTAGATACAGCTCAGGAAAATGAAGAGACTTGAAAAACCAACAGCAAAAATGTTTACTTTTTATTCCATATTCCAGCTGATTTCTGCCTAATAGGCTCAAATTCAAAGAAAAAGATTTTTTCATAAAAGCTCACTTTTATCTTTTTTACAAATATAAAAATTGGTATCCTTCAGGCAGTTGGTATCCTGTCATGTCAGTTTCAGCAACTTAAACTGATACTATATCTCAGTGCATCCGAATTCTGAAGATTTGGAGAACTTCCAGATCAATCTCTTCATTTAAAAGGGGTGAAAACTGAGCCACAGAGGTTGAGTGGTACACCCAAAGGTGCCCACTAAAGGCAGCCCTGAATGTGGTTCCTTATTTGCCTACACATATTTCACCATAGCCTTCTGCCCCATTCAAAATGGCCAATGTGGTTAAGATCTTAGGTTTTGGTGAGCTTCAAAACATCCATATACGTAAACTTTAGTGAAACTAAGAAACTAGTGAAAATTCATAGGTGGAACAATCCAGAATGAAGAACGGAATTTCCATTTTGTATTAATTGCCCAGGAAATTGAGGTCCAAAAAGGTCAAGTAACCAAACTTCATACAACTAGTCAATAGTAAAGTTGGAACTAGAGCCATAAACTTCTTTTAATCAAGTCTGCACTGTGGCCTCTTTACATGCAAAACACATAGACAATAATGTATTGATAAAGAGATGTAGGGTTGGTGAAAGGTCAGAGTTCTGATGACCGGAAACCTTGGCCGGAGTTCATAAGTCTTGTGAAGAAGTAGGTAGCCAGGACCAAAAATGTCCTCTAATTTAGTGAAACATGTTGTTCAGATTTCAAATGCTATAGATGTGAATATAGTTGTTGAATGTTAATTATTAATTAATCAAAAAAAGTGGGGAGGTGAAAAACACTCAACATTCCTTGGTCATAAAATAAAAAGGACTTTAATGCAAATACCAACAATTTTCAGACTATTAATATGCATTCCTAGACAACTTACTCTCTTGTATTATTTGGAAGATGCAACATCAATACTCTTGTATTAAATTTTTGTATTAAAATTTATTAATTAAATGTAGAAATGACTATATGGACAAGACTAATTCAACACAAATAATTACTTGAAAAAAGGAGAATTGTCTGTGTAGCTATTTGAAAATGATGAAGACTGATGAGAGGGGAAAGAAGACAAAAAGGGAAAGAAGGCTATTTGTGCATAAAATATTTTACAGATTTAATCAGCACAAATGTATACAAAAAGAAGTCCCCCACTTAGGCATTTCCCAATAAATATACATCAGGTGTCTACTTTGTGAAAGACAGATGTCAAAGGGTGTCATTTGAGAGAGGTACTATGGTGTAAGAGGGAATAAGATAAACCACAGACTCAGAAATCAGAACAATCTGGATTAAAATCTTGCCTTTTCTGTTTACTATCTACATAAACTTAAGCTACTTATTTAAAGCTTCTAAGAATCAGTTTCAACATCTGAAAAACGAGGATAGTACTTGATTGTTGTGAGAGTTAAATAATGCACACAGAGCGCTTAGAAAATGCTTCCTGTATAGTGAGGAGAGAACTTAGACATTCCTCATCTTCCTTTATCTTCCCCACTTGGAGCCACGCTGACAATGATTATTAGATTGCAAAAGTACCCAAAGAACCCTATTAAAAAATGAGTAAAGGACCTGAAGAGACATTTTTCCAAAGAAGACATACAAATGGCCAACAGGTACATGGAAAATTGCTCAGTATCATTAATCGTCAGGGAAATGCATATGAAAACCACAGTGAGATCCCCTCACAACTGTCAGAAAGGCTGTCATCAAAAAAATAACAGGTAAGTGCTGCTGACGATATGCATAAAGGAAAACCTTCCCTACTGTTGATAGGGATATAAATTGGTGCAGCCACTATGGAAAACAGCATGGAGGGTCTTCAAAAAATTAAAAATAGAACTACTATATGATCCAGCAATCCTACTTCTACATATATGCCCAAAGAAATTGTAATCCGTTTCTCAAAGAGGAATCTGTACTCTCATGATTATTGCAGCATTATTCACAATAGCCAAGTTACAGAAACAACCTTCTCTCCATCAACAGAAGAATGAATAAAGTGTTTTATACATGTTTTTTGCTTTTTATGTTTTATACACACAAACACAAAATGAAATTTAGGTGGTGGGTAATTAACTCCATGGGGTATTTCACGTGGGGCAGGGTTCAGTGACAAATCCAAAGGTGTCTTTCTCTACCCAAGAGGCATTAGGTTGTATGGAAGGAAAAATACTTTTTCCTTTACCCATCTGGGTTCTTGGCTGAGACCCCCTTCAATTAAAAAACTAATAGGAGAAAAACAAGAAGTTTAATAACATGTATACCTCCTGTATACATGGGCGATACTAGGAAAACTGAGTAACTCTCCCAGGTGGCGCAAGCCATCAACATTAAATACCACCTCCAATTAAAGACAAATGAGGATGTTGGAGGAGAGGTTCCTGGTTATGAGACGCTCTCAGGGAAAGCACAGTAAACAAGGGTCAGGTTGTTATGCAGATTTAGGTCCTTACCTGCTCCGCTGATTGGTTCCTAGAAATTTGGTCATCCTTTCCTTGGTACAGAGAGACACCCTTACAAATGGGGATTTCCCTTATAAATATAAATTATGAAAGGGTAACTTCTACTCAGTTTTCCATAGAGCTTTCCCTATGTCTGCTCTTTCCTAAAAATAATCAGCCTATAATAATCCTTATGCAGAGAGATGTATTTTGGAATTCTTCTCCCCTTCAAGGTACACAAAGGGTAAATCTCAAAAGGAAGGGCATTCAAGAAATGTACTGCCAGTGGAGAGAGTTACCAAGAGTAAAGATGAATCCTCCTTTAAAATTTACTTCCAAATGGCCCTGCCTGCAGAGTGCTTAAAGTGATAAAACAAATTGAAATAAACCCAATTAAATAAGCCCTGAATTGGGATAGCACAATCCTGAACTCAGGTCACAAGATATCAATTAATGCTATTTATAATATTGCACATAATTTGTACTGAAAACGAGAAAGTGATGGAGAAATCTCCTTAGGAATGTATATTAGACAAAATCCTTTAATCTCACATTCTAAATCCAGGGCCTTAGAATTTACATTTATTTACTTCCTATTCTATAAAAGAATGGAGAATATTTCAACAAATGTTAATGTGGGATTGGTGAATTGATAAATATCAGGTTCTCAGTCTACTTGGAAGAAAGATCGTGCAAATGCAGAGCTACTGACATTCAAAGGAAACTGCCTAGAAGCTTTACTTCCAGACTTATTTGTGGATAGGAAACAAGCAGTTGCTTTGTCTCTATATTATTTCCAGTTCAAGGAAGTTGATTCACCAGATGCAGTAGGTCACTCCTCAAAATCGACTTGCTTCCACTTTAGCAACAAGTCCTTGAACTATGGAAATTCTATAAGCTGGTCAATTTGTTCTCAGAACCCATTCTAAAATTAATCGGTTGAAAGCACAGACGTAAAAGATGCAAACGCTGAACTGAATCCAAAAATATTACAATAATCACTTTCATTTTGCCAGATTCAGCTGACCGCTTTGATGACTTTATGCTTCTCTCTGGAACCTGTGATCCGCTCTGATTCTAATACATAATGATGAAAGCCAGGAATTAGATCTGTGATGCCATATTACACCAAATGTCTTGAATCTGTATTTTTTTTTTGAGAGGGCATCTCTCATATTTATTGATCAAATGGTTGTTAAAAACAATAAAATTCTGTATAGGGGACTCAATGCACAATCATTAATCAACCCCAAGCCTAATTCTCAACAGTCTCCAATCTTCTGAAGCATAACGAACAAGTTCTTACATGGTGAACAAGTTCTTACATAGTGAATAAGTTCTTACATGGTGAACAGTGCAAGGGCAGTCATACCACAGAAACTTTCGGTTTTGATCACGCATCATGAACTATAAACAATCAAGTCAGATATGATTATTTGTTTGATTTTTATATTTGATTTATATGTGAATCCCACATTTCTCCCTCATTATTATTATTATTATTATTATTTTAATGAAATGCTGAAGTGCTAGATAGATGCAAGATAAAGGTAGAAAACATAATTTAGTGCTGTAAGAGGGCAAATGTAGATGATCAGGTGTGTGCCTATAGACTAAGTATTAATCCAAGCTAGACAAGGGCAACAAAGCATCCACGGATGCGGAAGATTTCTCTCAAAACAGGGGGGGTGAGGTTCTAAGCCTCACCTCTGTTGATGCCCAATTTCTCACCTGATGGCCCCCCTGCAACTGTGCCTGTCTTAGGTTGTTCCTCCCTTGAGGAATCTTACCCATCTCTGGCTAACCAGTCATCTTCCGGGGCCATACAGAGAAATGTAAAGTTGGTAAGTGAGAGAGAAGAAATATTCTTTGAAAAGGTTAGCTTTTTACTTTGCAGATTTATGCCCTGTGGTTTCTATGCCCAGCATTTGTCTTGAGGCATCTTTACCACTTGGAAGAATTATGATACTCGGTAATTTTCGATATGAGGCACAAATTCTACCAAAGGGTTGTAATTAGGAAGGAAGAAGAAAAGCTATAGAAGTAGCAGACGGAAGAAAACATAGGAAGATTGATTATTTCTTTGACATATCTTCTTGTAGAGTAACATAAGCATGTATAGGTTTTAAACTACTAATTAAATTGCATACATACATTAACATAATAGGAATACAGCTACATAACAAAAGCAGACCTACAATTACCAGCCATATCCAGTGAAACCAAGAAAACCAGTTAGGTACCCAAGGCATTTGTGAAAACTTATCAATGATATGATGGATATTGTCTAACTGAATTTGAATGGCTTGAGAAAAATCAAATTAAAAGAACACATTCCTGGGAACTGTTCACATCCCATATGTTCTTTTAACAGTAGACAGTCTATACTTGCACGATTTTGGAGCACTGCAACTTGCACTTCTCCTAATTCTTGGTTGAGTTCCAACAGTAAAGATCCAGTCAAATTTGTTGTTTTACTGTATGCACAGGCCAGCTTAGATATCTCCTTCTTCATTCCAATGGCAAGTCCAGGAACCGGTGGGATGAATGCAGCTACAACTGCAACAGCGCCAGGATCTTTGTTGAAGTTTTTTGATGATCATCTTCTGGAATGACTCTTCCAGAGGATGTTGATATTGGAACTTCTTCTTCATATCATATCTTAATTCATTTTCTGGGTAGCCAAATTAGGCTTTGATCCTCTGTATAAACACAAACAAACCCTTTACCCACACTTCGATATGACCTTTATACCATTGTGAAGAACCTATTGGAGATCACCACACAGGAACTGCTTTGTTTTTTAAGAGAAAGGAATATTATCAGAAAAATGTACTTCCATAGCTGATCATCTGATACCCTTTAAAAGATCAAAATTAAGGATATGTGAAGCATGCATTAATCATTGATTTGCAGTTAGTTTTATCCTATCAGGGAGTAATCCAACTTTTCTTTCTCTCTTTTTTTTTGTTATCATTAATCTACAATTGCATGAAGAATATTATGTTTACTAGGCTCTCCCCTATACCAACTCCCCTGCACAAACTCCATTACAGTAACTGTCCATCAGCATAGCAAAATGTAGAATCACTACTTGTCTTCTCTGTGTTGCACAGTCCTCCCCTTTCTCCCACCCCCCACATTATGCATGCTAATCATAATACCCCCTTTCTTCCTCCCTCCCTTATCCCACCCTACCCACCCATCCTCCCCTCCCTTTCCCTTTGGTACCTGTTAGTCCATTCTTGGGTTCTATGGTTCTGCTGCTGTTTTGTTCCTTCAGTTTTTCCTTTGTTCTTGTACTCCACAGATGAGTGAAATCATATGATACTTGTGTTCCTCTGCTTGGCTTATTTCACTTAGCATAATACCCTCTAGCTCCATCCATCTTGTTGCAAATGGTAGAATTTGTTTTCTTCTTATGGCTGAATAATATTCCATTGTGTATATGTACCACATCTTCTTTATCCATTCATCTACTGATGGACACTTAGGTTGCTTCCAATTCTTGGTTATTGTAAATAGTACTGTGATAAACATAGGGGTGCATCTGTCTTTTTCAAACTGGAGTGCTGCATTCTTAGGGTAAATTCCTAGGAGTGGAATTTCTGGGTCAAATGGTAAGTCTATTTTGAGCATTTTGAGGAACCTCCATACTGCTTTCCACAATGGTTGAACTAATTTATATTCCCACCAGCAGTGTAGGAGGGTTCCCCTGTCTCCACAACCTCGCCAACATTTGTTGTTGTTTGTCTTTTGGATAGTAGCCATCCTTACTGGTGTGAGGTGATGTCTCATTGTGGTTTTAATTTGCATTTCTCTGATAATTAGCAATGTGGAACATCTTTTCATGTGTCTGTTGGCCATCTGAATCTCTTTTTTGGAGAACTGTCTGTTCAGTTCCTCAGCCCATTTTTTAATTGAATTCTTTGTTTTTTGTTTGTTGAGGTGGGTGAGCTCTTTATATATTTTGGATGTCAAGCCTTTATCAGATCTGTCATTTACAAATATATTCTCCCATACTGTAGGGTACCTTTTTGTTCTATTGATTGTGTCTTTTGCTGTACAGAAGCTTTTCAGCTTAATATAGTCCCACTTGTTCATTTTTGCTTTTGTTTTCCTTGCCTGGGGAGATATGTTCAAGAAGAGGTCACTCATGTTTATGACTAAGAGTTTTTTGTCCATGTTTTTTTCTAAGAGTTTTATGGTTTCATGACTTACATTCAGGTCTTTGATCCATTTCAAATTTACTTTTGTGTATGGGGTTAGACAGTGATATAGTTTCATTCTCTTTCATGTAGCTGTCCAGTTCTGCCAGCACCATGTGGTGAAGAGACTGTCATTTACCCATTGTATGCCCATGGCTCCTTTATCAAATATTAATTGACCATATATGTTTGGGCTAATGTCTGGAGTCTCTAATCTGTTCCACTGGTTTCTGACTCTGTTCTTGTGCCAGTACCAAATTGTCTTGATTACTATGGCTTTGTAGTAGAGCTTGAAGTTGTGGAGTGAGATCCCCCCACTTTATTCTTCTTTCTCAGGATTGCTTTGGCTATTCAGGGTCTTTGGTATTTCCATATGAATTTTTGAACTATTTGTTCCAGTTCGTTGAAGAATGTTGTTGGTAATTTGATAAGGATTGCATCAAATCTGTATATTGCTTTGGGCAGGATGGCCATTTTGACAATATTAATTCTTCCTAGCCACAAGCATGGGATGAGTTTCCATTTGTTAGTGTCCTCTTTAACTTCTCTTAAGAGTGTCTTATAGTTTTCAGGGTATAGGTCTTTCACTTCTTTGGTTAGGTTTATTCCTAGGTATTTTATTCTTTTGGATGCAGTTGTGAATGGAATTGTTTTCCTGATTTCTCTTTCTATTGGCTCTTGTTAGTGTATAGGAAAGCCACAGATTTCTGTGTGTTAATTTTGTATCCTGCAACTTTGCTGTATTCCGATATCAGTTCTAGTAGTTTTGGGGTGGAGTCTTTAGGGTTTTTTATGTACAATATCATGTCATCTGCAAATAGTGACAGTTTAACTTCTTCTTTACCAATCTGGATTCCTTGTATTTCTTTGTTTTGTCTAATTGCCATGCCTAGGACCTCCAGTACTATGTTAAATAACAGTGGGGAGAGTGGGCATCCCTGTCTTGTTCCCGATCTCAGAGGAAAAGCTTTCAGCTTCTCGCTGTTCAATATGATGTTGGCTGTGGGTTTATCATATATGGCCTTTATTATGTTGAGGTACTTGCCCTCTATATCCATTTTGCTGAGAGTTTTTATCATGAAGGATGTTGAATTTTGTCAAATGATTTTTCAGCATCTATGGCGATGATCATATAGTTTTTATCCTTTTTTAATTTATGTGGTGGATGACGTTGATGGATTTTAGAATGTTGTACCATCTTTGCATCCCTGGGATGAATCCCACTTGGTAATGGTGTATGATCCTTTTGATATATTTTTGAATTCGGTTTGCTCATATTTGATAAAGTATTTTTGCATTTACATTCATCAGGGATATTGCTCTGTAATTTTCTTTTTTGGTGGGGTCTTTGCCTGGTTTTGGTATTAGGGTGATGTTGGCTTCATAGAATGAGTTTGGAAGTATTCCCTCCTCTTCCATTTTTTGGAAAACTTTAAGGAGAATGGGTATTATGTCTTCTCTGTGTGTCTGATAAAATTCCAAGGTAAATCCGTCTGGCCCGGGGGTTTTGTTCTTGAGTAGTTTTTTTGATTACCGTTTCAATTTCTTTGCTCATAATTGGTTTGTTTAACTTTTGTGTTTCTTCCTTGGTCAGTTTTGGAAGGTTGTATTTTTCTAGGAAGTTGTCCATTTCTTCTTGGTTTTCCAGTTTGTTAGCATATAGGTTTTCATAGTAGTCTTTAATAATTCTTTGTATTTCTGTGGAGTCTGTTGTGATTTTTCCATTCTCATTTCTGATTCTGTTGATCTGTGTTGATTCTCTTGGCTAGAGGCTTATCTATTTTGTTTATTTTCTCAAAGAACCAGCTCTTGGTTTCATTTATTTTTTTCTGTTGTTTTATTCTTCTCAATTTTGTTTATTTCTTCTCTGATCTTTATTATGTCCCTCCTTCTGCCTAATTTAGGCCTCGTTTGTTCTTCTTTTTCCATTTTCGATAATTGTGATGTTAGACTATTCATTTAGGATTGTTCTTTCTTCTTTAAGTGTGCCTGGATCACTATATACTTTCCTCTTAAGACTGCTTTCGCTGCGTCCCACAGAAGTTGGGGCTTTGTGTTGTTGTTGTCATTTGTTTCCATATATTCCTTGATCTCTATTTTAATTTGTTCATTGATCCATTGATTATTTAGGAGCGTGTTGTTAAGCCTCCATGTGTTTGTGAGCCTTTTTGTTTTCTTTGTAGAATTTATTTCAAGTTTATACCTTTGTGGTCTGAAAAGTTGGTTGGTAGAATTTCAATCTTTTGGAATTTACTGAGGCTCTTTTTGTGAGCTAGTATGTGGTCTATTCTGGAGAATGTTCCATGTGCACTTGAGAAGAATGTATATCTGTTGCTTTTGGATGTAGAGTTCTATAGATGTCTATTACGTCCATCTGTTGTAGTGTGTTGTTCAGTGCCTCCATGTCCTTACTTATTTTCTGCCCAGTGGATCTATCCTTTGGGGTGAGTGGCGTGTTGAAGTCTCCTAAAATGAATGCATTGCATTCTGTTTCCCCCTTTAGTTCTGTTAGTATTTGTTTCACATATGCTGGTGCTCCTGTGTTGGGTGCATATATGTTTAGAATGGTTATATCCTCTTGTTGGACTGAGCCCTTTATCATTATGTAATGTCCTTCTTTATCTCTTGTTACTTTCTTTGTTTTGAAATCTATTTTGTCTGATACTAGTACTGCAACCCCTGCTTTCTGCTCTCTGTTGTTTGCCTGAAATATGTTTTTCCATCCCTTGACTTTTAGTCTGTGCATGTCTTTGGGTTTAAGGTAAGTTTCTTGTAAGCAGCATATAGATGGGTCTTGCTTTTTTATCCATTCTGTTACTCTGTGTCTTTTGATTGGTACATTCAGTCCATTTACATTTTGGGTGACTATTGAAAGATATGTACTTATTGCCAATGCAGGCTTTAGATTCATGGTTACCAAAGGTTCAAGGTTAGCTTCTTTAGTATCTTACTACCTAACTTAGCTCACTTATTGAGCTGTTATATACACTGTCTGGAGATTCTTTTCTTCCCTCCCTTTTTATTCCTCCTCCTCCATTCTTTATATGTTGGTTGTTTTATTCTGTGCTCTCTCGTGTTTCCTTTAACTGCTTTTAGTGGGTAGTTGATTTTATTTTTTGCCTTTAGTTAGCATTTGATTGGTCTGCTTTCTTTGCTGTGATTTTATTTTCTCTGGTGACATCTATTTAGTCTTAGGAGTGCTCCCGTCTAGAACAGTCCCTCTAAAATACCCTGCAGAGGTGGTTTGTGGGAGGTAAATTCCCTCAACTTTTGCTTATCTGGGAATTGTTTAATCCCTCCTTCATATTTAAATGATAATAGTGCTGGATACAGTATCCTTGGTTCAAGGCCCTTCTGTTTCATTGCATTAAATATATCATGCCATTCTCTTCTGGCCTGTAAGGTTTCTGTTGAGAAGTCTGATGATAGCCTGATGGGTTTTCCTTTATAGGTGACGTTTTTCTCTCCAGCTGCCTTTAAAACTCTGTCCTTGTCCTTGATCTTGCCATTTTAATTATTACATGTCTTGGTGTTGTCCTCCTTGGGTCCTTTCTGTTGTGAGTTCTGTGTATTTCCATGGTCTGTTCGATTATTTCCTCCCCCAGTTTGGGGAAGTTTTCAGCAATTATTTCTTCAAAGACACTTTCTATCCCTTTTTCTCTCTCTTCTTCTTCTGGTACCCCTATAATACAGATATTGTTCCTTTTGGATTGGTCACACAGTTCTCTTAATATTGTTTCATTTCTGGAGATCCTTTTATCTCTCTCTCTGCATCAGCTTCTGTGCGTTCCTGTTCTCTGGTTTCTATTCCATCAATGGCCTCTTGCATCTTATCCATTCTGCTTATAAATCCTCCCAGAGTTTGTTTCACTTCTGTAATCTCCCTCCGGACTTCATCCCTTAGCTCTTGTGTATTTCTCTGCATCTCCATCAGCATGTTTATGATTTTTATTTTGAATTCTTTTTCAAGAAGACTGGTTAGGTCTGTCTCCTTCTCAGGTGTTGTCTCTGTTATCTTTGTCTGCCTGAAATTTTGCCTTTTCTTGGCGATAGAGATAGTTTGCAGAGCTGGCCCAAGTGACGGCTGGAAGAACTTCCCTTCTTGTTGGTTTATGGCCCTCCTCTCCTGGGAGAACAGCGACCTCTAGTGGCTTGTGCTGGGCAGCTGCGTGCAGATGGAGCTTCTGATTTTTGCCCGGCTACTATGGAGTTTATCTCCACTGTTGCTGTGGGCGTGGCCTGCCTCTGGCTCCTGCTCTGATATGGTGTAGCCACATTGGAGGGGGAACGGCCGGGAGGCTATTTATCTCCATGAGGAGCCTCCATGCTCTCTGCTGCCCTGGGGGTTAGAGTGCCCAGAGTTCCCCAGATTCCCTGCTGCTAGACTAAGTGTCCCAGGACACTTCCGTCCTGCTGTGGGGTTCCTGTACCTTTAAGACTTTCAAAAAGCACTCGCTTTTCTTTGTCCCCAGGGCACCAGCTGCGTGGACCCACTCACAGCTCTTACTGTCCTGTTTCCCTATTATCCAGGACCGCACGCATGCACTGTGTCTGTGCTCTGGTGCAGATTTCTAGGGCTGGCTGTTTAGTAGTCCTGGGCTCCCTCTCCCTCCCCCGTCTGACTCTTCTCCTCCTGCCGGGAGCTAGAGTGTGGGGTGCTCGGGTCTCACCAGGCCAGGGCTTGTATCTTACCCCCTTCGGGAGATGCTGGTTTCTCGCAGATGTGGATGTGGTCTGGATGTTTTCCTGTGTCTTCTGGGCTCTCTTTTAGGAAGAGTTATCTTTGTTATATTTTCAAAAATATATGTGGTTTTGGGAGGAGATTTTCGCTGCTCTACTCACGCCGCCATCTTGCCAGAGAAGTCATGAATTTGTATTTTAAATACTGTGGACAAGGACTGATCATTACCATGGCATTCAAGAATCAGCCAGATCTGATCCCTAACTGCATCTCCAACTGCATCTTCTTCCTGTCCCTTTCCATCCTCTCCTTCACCCATTCTTCAAGCACCATATTGTAATTTCCAGATATGCTCTGCTTTCTCCCATATGCTTTTGTACCTGCTAATATATTACCTCTGCTAATTTAACATGCCCTGTCTATTCCATTATTTTATTAATACCTACTAGTCCTTGAAAATTTCCCCAAAACATCTTCTCAGGGCAACCCTCTTTGAACAGACAGTATATTAGCTGCTGTCTTCATTCTGTCGTAGCACCATTACAACATGTAGCAATTACTTACTAGTTTGCCTGTAAACTCCTAAGGCACCAGTGGAGCTCATTTAAATCTTTTGGGGGAAATAATGAATGATGGCAGAAAGCCAAATTTTAAATGAAAAGTATAATAATAAATTGAAATTAAATTTTTGGATTAAAATGCATCTTCCACAGGACTGTGATCCCTAGAACATCCACCAAGCCCAACACCCAGAATACAGAACACAGAAATGCTCCAGGAATGAATGTCACCATGTATATACTAGATGTCTCATCATCAACACTACCAGCAGTGGTTCAGAAGACGCGCCCAGCCACCCACTGCTGCCCTTACCCCATGTCTAGTGCACTAACACATCACTGGCTCTTCTTAATATCAGAAGTAATTTTCCCTTTTGTAAATACACATCTACAGATCTTCCACCATGGAGTGTTTTTTATTTTTTACCTTCTACCTTCATTAAAAATTTCATGAATCAACAATTTTTTTGCACTTTTAGAAAAGTAGAGTTAGGAAACCCAGCATCATGCTGATTTGTATAAATTATTGAAAACATTCATCCATTTATTTAATCAACTTTGTCAAATGTTCAGTGCACTGTACTGGGCTGTGTAGGAATAAAATTGTGAATGAGACACACAGTGCTTTTTTTATCATTGAGTTTATATATCAAAAGAACATAAAGAAAAGTGAGCACACCTCCAGAATACAGTCAATAACTCTAAAAAGAAGTGAAAATGTTTACCCAGACTATGGAATGCTTCCATTTCTAGTATCTAGCCACTGGTTTACCACAGAGTAGAAGTTAGACAAGCATGAGGAAAGGAAAACTCATTTCCAATCTCCTTTAGTAATCTGGGTGGGAAGGAGTGACTGGGTTCCCTGTCGACCTAGAAAGTAGAATGTGCAGAATGAGATGTGTGTAAATGAGGGAAATAAAGGTGTAAGGATGGCATCCAGATTTCTGATTGAGTAAATAGTAGTCCTAGACATTGAAATGGGAAAAAGAAACATATCATGTAGTTAGCGGGAAGGAGAGTAGACAAGTTCAGTTTTATGAATGTTAATCCAGATACCTGTGGACATGCCAGTAGAGATCCCCAAGGTGCAGCTGGATATGTGGATCTAAAAGGTTTATAGATGGTAGTCACCAAGCTATCATAATTAAATGTGTTCTACTGGGAGAGTGTATGGTGCAAGAGGAAAAAATGGCCTAACATGTAATCTGGAAATA
This sequence comes from Manis pentadactyla, assembly GCF_030020395.1. Taxonomy (NCBI): domain Eukaryota; kingdom Metazoa; phylum Chordata; class Mammalia; order Pholidota; family Manidae; genus Manis; species Manis pentadactyla. The sequence continues at coordinate 96,731,812 of NC_080021.1, read as the reverse complement.
TTTGCACATAAAATATTAACACAGGAATAGGAACCCTCATAGAAGCCAGAGAAGTAACGGTGAAATTAGGAGACTGGTGTGAAGCAAAACAAGAAAAAGTGTATTTCAAGAAGAAATGTTATCTGAGAGCTTAAGTTTGATAAATGCTGAGTGCAATTCATTGGTTCTGGCACCCATGAGTGCTGATGTTAGCAAAATTTACTGAACAGTAGAATCATTGCAAGAAAATAAATCTTGCCAGGGAGATTAAAATCTATTGGGCATACAGGGCTTAATATAAAGCTATTTAAATAATTTTAAAAGGAGATACATTAATGTAATTAGTATGAATATGTTAGTAGGGGAATTCCTTTCTGATCACATATATCAGTGATAACAATCTTCTAGAAAAACCAGTGGGTTTGATTTCAAATCTCAGCTCTTCATTTACTTTGTTCCTTTGGCACTTGTTTATTTGAGAGCTTCAGCTTTCCCACTTATAAGATAGGCATAGTAATACCAGCCGTGCATGGGTGCTGGAAAACTTGAAGTCTATAAAAGCCCTCAGCATAAAGCCTAGGAGAAATGGGACCCTAAAGAATACAGATGACTATAAGTTATTAAAATAAATGGGTCTTAGGCAGCAGGCTGAGTAAACAGAGTAAGAAAAGCAGACTGGAATTAGAAAGTTGTTTGGGACACAGGGAACAAAGCAGGTAAACAGAGTAGAGTTGGAGAATAAGAGAAATCATCCTGGGAAGAAGCATGGATGACCCTTGACTATTGGAATGCATTTGTTCCTTGTTTCTTTCTTTTTCTTCATTCTCTGTCTTCTCTGCTTTAATTGAACATCTTATATAGCTCCATTTTATCTCCTTTCTTCTATTAAATATACTTTTTAAAAAAATGTAGTGATTGCTGTAGAGTTTACAATTTAGGTTTTATCTAATCTAAGTTTACCTTTAAATAACACTATATACTGTTTCATGGGTTGTACCAGTATCTTAACACATTGCTCCAAATTCCTCATTCCCATGCATCTCATTTACCCATGTGCTCTGATCACATGGTATATTGTTACTATGACAAATTCATGTAATTATCTTTTAGTTCAATTAAAAATAAGAAAAATAGATGATTTTATTTTGCCTTCATTTAACCCCTCTCTGAGTCTTTATTTATGTGAACACAAGATACTTACCTGAACATTTCCTTTTGCCTGGTGAACTTGACTTCTGTGTTCAATGTTCTGTCTCCACAGAGCCTTTTAGAAGAGCTGGCATTTTATTAGTTCTTAGTAATTATTTTGTAACTGTGAGCAAGTCTGTAAAATGAGAAGAACATGTTACCACATCATATTATTATCTATTTACAACTATTATTATCTGTCTGCCCCAACAGACTGTAATTTCTGCAAACACAGGGACCACATATTTGTATATCCAAGTCACAATGTTTGACACAACTCAATAAATACATGTTGAACTGAATTGTTCCTGCAATGGAAATATTAATAAATCTATATATGCAAACAAGCTTCTTAATAGCATATACACTTTTCATTATTACTTAGGGCATTATTACATTAATATATCATTAATACCATTTTAATTTGCCAAATGTCCCTGATGGAAAACAAGAACTTGGGGAACATGTCTCCAGTTGGAGTAGGTGTGACTAGTAATAATCCTTCATGTTTTCCTTTTATTTGTAATTTTGTGAATAGACGCACACACATTATCTGATTAATGTCCCACAGGAGCTATTTGCTCCATCGCCCTCTCATAAGCATGCTCTGGTAGGTGATAACATTTCTTTTCCTTTATACATTTCAACCTTTATGGCCACATGGAAAAAAAAAAAAAAAAGATAAACACATTGAACCTGCACAAGAGTTTCATGATTTCACAGCAACTAGGAAATTCTTGTTACACGAGAACATAAAGCCCTACATACACTATCCTTCCAAACGTTAGAAATGATATGTATAATAGCTACTACAATTTAAAAATATTGAAATTTAAAATTACAATTGAATTACAGAATTTAATAAAAAGTTATTATTAGTTTGGTGACAATGTTGCATAGGATTTGATATCCCCTTGAAGAAGGACTTATCTAGCTCTTGGTCGTCTAGGGAATAAAAGACATCATGCATGAGCAACTTTAATAATCTATTAACTGACTACAAAATCTAAAACTGACTGCAAAGCTAATCTTAAAGTGTATTTTGTAGTAATTTCTAAATAATGATCTAGAAATAATAGTTGCCCCCTGAATTGCTCAAAAAGGCACATCCTCTTCAAAGTGAAAAATTGTACTAAAGGACACTGTAATTTTCTTTTCATCTAGTGATTGAATAGTCATTGTAAGCCCAACATTTCTTGAGGGTTGAAGATGGTGCTTCTCTGGATGGCAGGGTCAGTTCTGGTGGTATCCTAGAGCCGGTCAAACAGGCTGAACTGATCACCTTCCTTCTGAAATACAAACAGGCAAAGAGCTTCCTGCTTTGTTATAGCCATAAAGCATATTAATGATGCTGTAGTATTGAAAATAGTGAATAACGATAATAACAACATTCAAGAATAACTCAAAAACTAAGGGGAAATTTCAAAAGGTAACTAATCCTATGGTCAATATCCTTCTAATATGTTAACTTGAAGAAAAGAAAAAAAATCTGAGTAAACCCTAGAGATGATTGCAAAGGAGGAGATTACATACAACTAGAGAGTAGAAAACAGCAAAATTGCAGATGGATCTTGAGAGTTTAAGATGTAAAAGAAAATCAAGGGAACGAGATTTAATTTAGATAGACAAAATGCCTTTATTTAAGAAGAATAATGCCAAAGGGATTTATAAATCAAGTGAATACAAATTAAAAGCCAAAATAGAAGAGAAAGAACACAGCAGAGTAGGGTTTTAATGTCAAAGAATGTAACTAAAGATTTATATTTTGAAAAAAATTCCACTTTTTTGCACAACCAAGTAGACAATCTTTCAAACAAATTTTTATTCTTTATATAAAAGGTGGACCAATCATATTTGAAAAGCAGAGTTCATTAGCATAATATACTCACTCAAGAATCAAAATAATTTAGCTTACTTCAATAAACATGCATTAAGGGTTTATTGTGTGTATCAGCCATTGGGCTAGGCACAATGGGTTAGAAGCTAAATAAAATAGGACCACTATCCTTGATGCGTTTAGAGCCTAGTTTTAAAGAAACTGACAGGTAACCATATTATCTCAATATATTATTGTAAATATTAAGTAAATTATATGCACTGACATCAGAGGAGGTTATAAAGATGGGGCAACAGTGGTTATTAATGTTAGATTGGTTCACCTGGAGCAAATACACTTCCTCAGCATTTTTGAGGGTTCTTTTAATTCCAGGCTTTATGGAACAAAGATTTGTTGAGAAGAGCTATGGTGAACAAACAACAAATAAAAACCTATAAGCAAAATGTAACCAAAGGCTAACCACTGACATGAGTATAATAAGGGGTAGACAACAAATTGCACAAAGTTTTTCTCTCTTGTTCTAGTACAAAGTCTTTTAAAAATTGCTAGGCACAAATAGGTATAAAATAGCAAGTGAAGGGAATTCCTGATTTCTCTCTTTAAATGTAAACTTGGGACTTCTTCATATGACTAAGATGGAATAATTAAGACCAGATTTACCTGCAACTGAAAATGACTTCAAAATATATACAAATATATGAGATAACAGTTTTCAAGGCATTGGATAGCTGGCATTTAAAGACTGATCCATGAGAGACTGGAAACAACAAAGCCAGCATTCTGGCTGCTCCCGCTGGCTGCCCTCAGGGAATTTCCAGGGTGAACGGAATCCCGGGAGGAGCCTGCTCTCCCTGAGTTTTGGAGAATACTTCGGGCATATTTCAATGATTACTTTTCCCCTTCCCCGCCAGAGCCACCAGCATGGACTGTCATCATGAAAACCTGGTGGAGTTCCTGTTCCTAGAAGTAGAACTCACAAAAGTGTGGGTCCCCCTTTACAAGACTGCAATACAAGACTGCAATCCAAGAAGATTTCTAACTCTCAAATCGATTTACATTCAATCTCTAGCAATTTGTCAAAATCAGCAGTTAATTGTTCCTACCAGTGTATAGCTGCAGTGGCTTCTGCTGCATGTATGTAAGCAGCTCTCCTCCGTGTCACTCTGGATTCACCTGTCACTCTGGATTTCCAGATGGCAGCTTGCCCTGAGACCTTAGTTCTCTGATGAGCCCGAGAAATGTCCTTGATTTTCATTTTGTTTGGCTTTTTCTTGTTTTAAGAATGGGAGTAACAATTTCCAATCACTTTAATTATCAGATATGAAATCAGAAGTCGGAAATTGACATATTAAAAATACAATTAATGAAATAAAAATGTTTGAAATACTGGGAATAAATATGAAAAAATATGTACAATATCTGTATATTAAACACTAAAACATTACTGTATAAATTAAAGAACACTTAAATATTAGAAGAGATATATCATATCATATGTGAGAGACTCAATATTGTTTAGATTTCACTTCTCAACAAACTGATCCATAAATTCAATGCAATTGCAATAAAAACTCAGGAGGTTTTTAAAATAGAAATTGACAAGCTAATTGTAAAGTCACATACATGGAAATTCAAATGACTTGAATAGCCAGAACAATTTGAAAATGAACTAAGTTGGAAAACTAATAGTACTTAATTTCAAAACTTATTTTAAAACTACAGTAATCAAAACATTTTGCTAATGGTGTCAAAACAGACTGCTAGATCAGGGAACAGAAAGTGAAGTACAGAATAGAGCCCAAAAAGAGACCCATTCTTATTTGGACAACTGATTTTTGACAACTGTGTAAAGGTAATTCAGTAAAAAAAAAAAGCAGTCTTCCAATAAAAATTTTGGAATAACTGAATATCTTTGTGCAAAAAAAAAACCCCACTTTAACCCATAACTTACATACCTACATACATATCATATGTGAAAATTAACTCAAAATGGATCATGATCTACATTTAAAACCAAAAGCTAAACACCTCTAGAAGAAAATGTTTGCGACTTCAGGTTCAGCAAAGACATCTTAGAATAATATGCAAAAACCTCAGTATCTGTATTTTAGGGTCTTGTTGAGAAAAAGTATCTCCTGACTTTTGCCATCTAGAAAAAATTTTTAATACCATGTGAAGAGCATTTTAATACATTATGGTTACAAAAGGAAAAAATCAATCACATATCAAATATTTCTTAATTTAGAGAAAGGCCATATGTCGTGCATGTAAGCAAGGAAGACACACTGTGAACTAGATCAAATAGCCATTTGTAAACAGCACAATTTTCATAAAATATATGGGTGATTGCTGTTTCTTTTCACTTTTTACTGGAATACTACCATTCAGGTAAAGAGGGAGACACACCATCTTTTGCCTCCTTGTATCTCTTTTTCCTTGGGTTAAATCCATATATATTTTTAGAGGCATGCATGACATGCTGGTCTTTTGATTTGTCAACTAACTGTGCTGTAGCCCCTAGTTAATAAGCATTAATCTGGGTATTGCTGTAAAGATATTTTGTATATGGAATTAATATTTATGATTGATCTTAGATGAAGCAGAATATCCTAGGTGGGCCTGATTAAATTAGTTGAAAGCTGTACGAGCTACACTGAGAAATAGATCCCTGAAGAATAGATTTCGCTTATGGACAGCTGCTTCCGACCTGGCCTGGAGTTTCAGCTCATCCATCCTGATGACCTGCCCTGTGGATTTTGGACTTGCTTAGCCAATCCCCACAATAGCATAAACCAATTACTTAACAATAAATCTCTTTTTTTCTTTTTTAAGAAGAAAAACCATATATTTTTTTTAATGTGGTAAAGTATACATAATACAAAATTTACCATTTTAACTCTTAAGTGTACAGTTCAGTGGCATTAAGCACATTCACAATATTGTATAACCCTCACCACCATCATCTCCAGAACTTTTTCATCATCCCAAACAGACCCTATGTACCCATTAAATAATAACTCCCCATTCCCCTTACCCCAGCCTCTGCTAACTTCTATTCTACATTCTGTCCTATGAATTTGACTATTGTCATGTAATACAATAGTGTAATATATTTACATGTAAACGTAATCATAAAATGTTTGTCCTTTGGCATCTGGGTTATTTCATTTAGCATAATATAATAAATCTCAATATGTATCTCCTACTGGTTCTGCTTCTCTGATTGAACCCTAGTTGATACATATAAAATACTCACAAATAAACGAATTCATTCAAGACACAGACCACCTCCAAACATTGTTTCTAGGTGGAATCAGTGGCTTCCTCTTTGCCTCTCATGTGCATATTCTGTTATAGCTGTTGTTGGTTTCCTTATCCCTAGTCTATATTTGACTGTGAGCTTTTTAATCTTATTAATCCTTACTCTCCCAGCCCCCGACAAATTCTTATTGAAAATTAATTAATTAATTAACAATTTATATATTAAGTAAGTGACTACATATCAATATATGCTCTCTCACAGGGAATTTGTTTTTTTGCAAAGACATTTGTATACAGGCTCTAAGACGGTTGTTTGTTCCTATTTTTGACAATCATAATCTAAATTTTAAAAGATCACTCGGACTTCAAATTATCTCTGCTCTTTGGCTACAGTTACTTAATTCTGGGCTGAAGCACACAGTGTTCTCAAAACACCTGTGTTAGCATTTGCTCCAAATATACACACAACCCGACACATTGCCAGGGACTTGCTACAACATAAACTCTAGAACATTCCTGTACTGATTCCAGGTCACTATGTAATTCTTTGCTAATGCTAAATTTCGTCTTTGAACTTTGCCACAACAAGGCAACTGAAGTCTTCAAAAACATTTAGACAGTAGTTGTGAAAACCAGGAACAGCCCAGAGGCATTTTGTACCCCAAAATAAACATGCGTTTTGAACTTTTTATTTAATCTTTGGGAGATGGCAAATAAGACACACAGTAGAGCCACCAAGAGGATCTAAACAGCAGCTTCAATTGCTGAAGTTGTGATGGTCCTTTGGTAAATGTTTATGTTCCTCAGTCTAATCACAGTTGAAATGTTCCAGGTTTTTTTTATTGCTTTAAACTAGAAAACCTTTGACATAGGGCAAAGAGAGTCTTACATATCAAATTACTACCTATAGAATACTAGGAGGAAACATTTATTTGTAATGAATTTGCCTTTTTTTGCCTCTTCTTAAGAATTAATAATGAAGAAAATCTGAGTCTTTACTACATGGTCTGCATAACATTGGAAAAAAACAGCAATGTAAACCTTTTATACTTTATTTCTATTTCTCTTTCACTCAGGCCCGATTCTTTATGTGTGTGTGTGTGTGTGTGTAGCATGTGTTATTGTCCTAGTGTTTGCTGAATTGAGATACTTTTACAAATTCTCTGAGGTAGGTAAATAGCCACATGGAAATCAATAAGAATTTTCAATGTTGTATTTCCAAAAGTAAAAACTCAGCAGAGTATATTTTTAGAGAACTTATCTAAGAAAAGTTGGTCAGATCTCTCTTTGTCATCAGTGTCAGATCTGAAAATTGCTACATTACTTACTATCTTTGCTGTACCAGCTTTTAGAACAGGAAAAATACCCCAAGAGTAGTGAGCACTGAGTATCTGGACAGGACATCCACACAGACTGTGTTACATTTTATAATTAAATTTTCCTCTGTTGTCTTTCAAAGTAATTTGCAATTTTATTTACTTAAACTCATCCTAACACATCATTTAAAAATGCTGTCATCCTCACTTGTTCCCATCAGAGCAATGACAGCTGTCCTACGGAGACTCACTGGCTTCTATGCTTTATCTGCCTCTCATCTAGGGAAGTTTACAAATAACTCAGGTTGATGTTTTGTTTTTGTTTTTTGGTGCAGTGATAGGGGTTTATTTTATTAGCATAGGGAGAAAACTCATAGAGATGTGCAGTTTAAAGTTGATGATGCTGTCAGTGACCAAGTCCCTATTTTCGGGAGTGCTGTGTAATCCTTAGGGTTTCCAAAAAGGATAGTTGTGTGTGCTGAGTATCCCAATATTTATGCTCTGATTTATGAAACAGAAATGTAAAACTATTGCTTTACATTAAAGGGCATATATTCACAGCTTGTGAATGTGGAAACTGAGAAAACTTAAAACTATCCAGATACCACACCAGCCAACCAACCAAGAATCCAGAACATATGGACATTATTTTAATGATTGGTAATTGTTAGTGGACAAGAACCTTATTTTCACTGATGAACTTAAGAAAGGGAATAGTAAGGTCTCTGCCCTCTGGCTTTTTATCAGTTCAAGTCCAAAAGCCATATATCAAAAATCAAGGGTGCCTTCAAATATTGCATTGTCAGTGAATGACTTTGGAGCACAGAGTAAATTGACTTGATACCCAAGTTCTCTCTGTAGCCTCCTATTTAAATAAGTCTCACTATGATAGCAAGGACAACGAATATCAATAACTTGACCTTTCCTTTTTATATTTTGTATTTCTCTTCTTTGGTCTTTCTCCCCTTTGTTCAAGCAGTTTGCAGCACGTGCACTTTTTCTTAGCTCTTTCTCACACAGTCATTGTGATAAACACATACCGAGAATCTCCAGTGGCTGTAACACTTTACTGGACACTACAAATACATGACTGAAAATAGAGAGCATTTCACCCTTGACTCCTAGGAACTTAGCTTATAACTGCAGATTCCAGATAAAAATCATTAATAAAAGCTGAAGCTACAGGATATATTCCAAACACAGATCAGCTTCATGCTAGCATGCTTGGTGGTCAAAGCACCATGATGGACAAATAATTGAAAGACCTCTAAGTGGGAAAGAACATCCCCTCTGCTTGATAAGTTGTTATCCTCTTGCCGTCACTGTATAACAGACATTGCACATGATTCTGTAAAATATTCCAAGAGACAAAGCCATTCAGAAACTTGCCAGTTGTTTTCACATCTACTAGTTCTGAATTTCCAAGCACTAAATAAATCCTTGGGGACTAAGTATCACAGGTGTTTCTACTTGTTGGGCTAGTGACCAACAATATCCTGAACACATAGGAGACATACAGTAAGGGGGTGGTGGTGCAGAACTTGGTATGCTGAATGCAATTGGAGTAATTGTGCCTAATCATTTCACTTGCCATTTTAAATTGGCATAATCACTTCTTCAGGAACACACGCACACACACACCATGTCTACAGGTGTATTTAAAAATAAATTGCTATATTTGAAGAAGAGAAGGGAATTGAGTATTTATAACATGTATTATATATAATTCAGTTGAGAAGGCCTCATTGAAAATGTGAGTCATGAGCAATAGTTTGAACTGATGGATAGTCCAGTCTTCTGGAGAGGATGAGGAAAACAGCTCCAGGTACCTCTTCTTCATTTCCTTCTTTATCAGTGGAGTTTTTCAATCAACCTAATCTGGTAGAACGTTTCTCCTAGGCTACTGAGATATATTTGCAGGAAACAACTTTCCCCTCACTTAAAGAAATAGGTTTAACTCCTTCGTTCCTAGAATTCTATAATCCAGGGGAAAAGGTTGAGTTTTCCATAAGGTATTTAAAGGAGAAAAGAGAGATGAACCTATGTGGAAAATTAAATGAAGGAGTGGAAAATTGCATCTGCCATATAAGTCCTCCTATATAGATATATTCCTCCATGAAAAACTGGAAATTTCATTCAAATATGGTACTTGCAAACTCAGCAGCAGTTCTTAACAATGCCTTTCCTACTGCTGACATTATATTTTTCACCCCAATAATAAGGGATAATTGGGACCCATTCTCCTTCTCATCTAATGCAGTTCCTCTCCTGATTGCATTGCTCCCAGTTCTCCCCACATGACAGGTGATTGCATTACTCATGGAATATGATGAATCACCTCAACAAGAAATACGTGGCATCTGCTTAAGGCTCCTTCTAGCATATAAATTAAGCTTGAATGACAGGCTTGGTCAAAAATTTCCTCTGAAACTAGTCTCCGTGTGGCAGGTAGAATCAAGTATTATCATTTTATTGGCAGGAGGCTTTTCCAAGCTAGCTGATGTCCCTAACCTTTATTAGAAAGAAGTGGGTCACTCCCCCACCCCCCTGAAAATAATTGGTGAGATGAAAAGAGAGATCTGGGTGAGGAAATTGGAGAGATGTATTTAATAACTATGCGAAGAAGAGAAAAAGGAGTCCTGGTAACACTGAATGATGCTGCAAAAAAATGCTTATGGCTACAAAATAATATCCCAAGACAGAAGCAAAATACAGTGTAGGCGTTCAATCAGTTGAGACAGACTGGCAAATAGTTTCCCAATAAAAAAATTCCCCTGTAGAATAAAGACAGACTAGACAAAAGATGTTTTGCATCTCCAGTTTGTATGATCTTTTTTCTCTGAGTTGGGAGATTTCTTTCTTCCTTAAATCTACCTCACAGAAAAGGTAGAATGCAAAGTATCAAGGTTTAACTCTCTGAAATACCTTTGCTTTGTGTACTTCATGATTCTTAAACATTTTATTTGTGGTAATAATAGTTACTCCTCTGTTAAAAAATTCAGTGTATTTCCTAGAGAAACCAGCAAAAGAACAAAAACATCAAACAAGGGAAGATTCTCCAACATTCCACATGATGGCAGAAGATCTTTTCCTTATTAAGTAGTCAAAGCTTACAGTTTTGTATTATTCTATTAAATATAGTGAGATAAGCAATCTACCATATTCTCTAAGCCATTTTAGAGTAATTTGTTCTCAGGACAAACCAGAAGGGATGATGTGTTTTCCTGTGTGAAAAACAACCAACCTTGGAAAAAAAAATAGCAAAGCCATGGTCCTTAAAGTTTTCCTCAGTAATGTTGAGATTACAAAAAATGCCTTTCAAAATCACACTTAAAAGAGGATATTTAGACTACAATTCCCAAATGTCAATGATGGTTTTGGTCTGTTTATGTTGTTAATCACAGTAGACAAATCCCATGAATGCAATTATGTAACAGGCTGCTTTGTACAATCCCCCTTGCAGTCAGAGAGCGTCTTTAACGCTGAACCATTTTTCAGGGAATCTTTCTCTGATTTGCACCGTGGCTCTTGTCCGTGCAGATCCTCAGGAAAGCAGTGAGCTTCTTGCCCCAAAACTGGATTTCTAGGCAGCAGCAGATTCAACATTCAGTCAGCCTTACAAGACAGCGATATTTCCTATATCATAGGGAGAACTTAGAATATGTGGGCTATTAAAGCTGAATTTCTCTGCAGCTTATAGATACAGTACCCCTCATATGCCTTTTTGCTACCTGGTTCATTTTCTCCTCACTTGGTTTGCAGAGACAATGATACTGTGATAAGAAATGCACTACAGTTTCAGTAGCTTTCTTCATCACCTTCTTAAATTCAGGTTATGGTCTGTTCTCATATTTTATGGTGATGTTGATAAGCAGTGTCTACTCTGCAAAGTGCAGATTATTAGCAAAGTAATAGCCGCAATATAACTTACCAACCTAAGTATGATATTCATACAATATTAAATGTGCAAATCTTAGCCTGACAGTGATTTACACGAAACCCTTCATTTAACTATGGGAAGAAACCAGTCCAGGAAAATAATAATATCTTCCTTTTTTATATTGTCTTTAGAATATTTACAGTGTAATCATGTGGCTGATACAGCAGTTGATTTTCAAATACACTTTATGTTACAGCTATTCCTGTTATTCACATTTTGTAACTGAGCATCGAAAGTGAAATTTTCCCCAAGATCATAGAACTAGTATGTCAAAGGGCAGGAACTGACATCAGAAATTCTAGCTCCTATTTCTACAAGTCAGCTGAAGAGAATAAAAATCATGACTGTAGATAAAAATATATCTAAATGATAATTTTAGTTTTCTAAAAACATTGGGTCATTGATCTGCAGGGACCCTTGCTGTTGGCATCATGTATCCCACAGGTGACTCACTTCCTCATAGAGATGTCACTGTCAGGATGATGAAAATCCTACATGTCTCTGTTGTCAGGACCATGGAAACCAAAGACTTTCCCCAAAGGGTGGGTTCATCCTGAGTGTTTCTCACTGGTTGGGTCCATGTTCTCTTTATTCTCTTTAAACTCTACAGGGTGTTTATTACCTGTATTGTGATGGTGGTAACCTGTGACATATGTCCAAACTCACCAAATTGTATGCATTAATAATGTGTAGCTTTTTGTAGACCAATTATACTTCAATGGAGCTAGAAAAGAGCCTTTTAAGCTTTTGATTTAAGTTTTCATATAAGTTTTTTAAAATAATAAATAGAAGAATTTGAAAATACAGGTGAATTAAAACATTGGGAAACAGATCATACAAAGTTACTGATGAGGACCATCACAATGAATAATTACAAGTGAGAAGAGCTGTTTGAGTATCTGTTTGGCATCATAGAGATGTCAGTTTTGTAGAAATGTCGATATTATTGAAATGACATGAAAGCCCTCAGTCTCAGTGGGTCCTCCCATAATGGCTCAAGGGCACTAAATTATTGCAGAGGCAGCAATTTTCAACACCCCTCTATGAAACAGAGCCTATGGCATGATCTTAACCTCATGCATGTGATAGATAAGCTTTGAGAAAACCGTACCCAGTGACTGTATGGGAACAAAGCTGTGAATATTTATCATGACTATTTACTAATAGAAAACATCAGTTTATTTGATTCAGCTACTATGGAGATCTACTGTATTTAATAAAGTGTTAACATAATGAATTATATGGAGGCAGTGTAATATTAATATTAATATCAACAGATCTGAATATTGAAATTTCAAAAAAATGTCTATCTGTTCCTAAAAGGAGCATAAATGCCAGGAGAAGATAATCCCACTTACTATTTATATATTTATACATAAAAAGAGAAATTCAGAATTCACATAAATAATTTGAGCAAGTCATACCTCCCCAGATAATTTTGGTTTTATTAACTGAATCCAGCCCCTTCCTGTGATGTTCCTTATATGCCCCTAGGCTTTTAAAACTTGAGGTCCTTTAAAGACCATCCCATTACCAGTCCAAGGTTTTTCTATTGAGGAAATAAAACACAAATCACTGAGATTGGTTCATAATATGATAAGGGCAGAACTGAGGCTAGAACCCGATTTATCTGACCAACATCAAAATGTTTTATCACTATGTTATTTCTCACACATTCACAAGTTTATAACTGAGGGGTTTTAATTGAGGGGTTGATTGTCAAGATGTCATAGATATTGGCATACCAGATTCATAAAACTCAGGAAATTTTATGGCTAGCCAAGAAACAACTGCCAAAAAACAAAACCCAAGAATGTACCCCTGGAATCCAGTGGTTATTTCTGTTAGTTATTTTATTGTTTCTCCTCCCTTGAACTAAGGCATCAGCCATCATTTGCTGCTGTCACTGTAACTATCACCCTCAGAAGTATACTTCCTCCATTTAATTTCTTGATCCTAAAATGCAGCTAGTTTACCAAGTTCACTGGAATTTTGTGTGAAGTCTGCATAGGCTCTCAAACCTGGGGGCTCTCTTTTAAGTAGTAAATGAATTTGAAATCCTGGACTTTATGAATTGGAGTTGGCTACTCGGTGACTAGTTTTAACTACATTTACCATTCTTCTCTACCAGATATAAGAGGTTGATGAATTATCAACTTGAAAGATAGCTGAAGTATTAATCTGATTGCCAGTATTACAACTTAAATAATTCGATCTACCTGATAAAATATCTTCTACTGCATTGTGAAAGTCACTCCTGATGTGTTCTGATGCTGGTTATGTATTAATAGAGACTTACTAATACTGATTCCTGCTCCATCCCAAGGTGGGCATTTTCTCAAGGGTCTTGGCTGATTACAAGTAATGCCAACAACCCACCAGCCCAGTACTTGTCTTCTCTACAAAACTGCCCCACCCGTGCTGTCCAGTGTCTGATGGTTCAGTTTTTCTCCACTTCCCCAAACTCTCCAGCTTCTCAATTTCCTTCAGCCAACAAGCCCTACTTCCTTATTTTGTTACAAAATGGTGGGATTGCTGCTATCCCCTTATACATGCCCTCAGCTCTGCTCTTACATGGTCAGTCAGTAACGGGCTTATGGAATGGGTCACTGTTTGGAAGATTTATAAAATCTTAGTCAATACGTTAAATATGGTACAAAGTATAGATCAAAGTTCACTTTTTTTCTTTTTTGCACATGGCTATTCAATTTTTCCAGTGCCATGTATTGGAGGACTCTTCTTCACTGAATTTACTTTACATAGTTGTCAAAACCCAGTTATTCTGACATGGATGAGTATTTCTTGGCTTTCTACTCTGTTCCATGATCTTGCAGTCTGTCAGAATACCACGATAGTGGTAGTCAGTTTTAATGACTATAATAATATCTGCCAAGCTCAAAATAGGGATGCTCTTCTCACACAGGTAATCCCAATAAACTTGTTATGAAGCACTGCTTTTAATTATTGGCCTTAGGCTCTGGATTTTTTTGTTTATATATCAAGTGCTTAATATTGCTGACACTCAGGGCTCTCCTCAAAAGCATCATGAGCCTCCTTTCCTCCATCTCTCCCCTGTTTGCAAGTATGGAAACTTGGGGCAGAAATGCAGAAGTTTTAGGTGCAGGTAAATGCTTGTGTTCTTTTAATTCCTTCAAAGTTCAGCAGGCGGTAAAGATAGATATTTAAGTGGAGCTGATAAGTTGGAAGGAAATTTAGAATAACATTGTCTGACATGTAACAGACCATGACTAAGTGTTAGGATATTATGTTATGTTTAAAGATGTGTTGGTTTCGGAAAATCATTTGCAGTGAAGCTCTGAACATCATATTTTCTAGTGGAAAACTAATATGATTCCATATGTAAGTTTTTGTGAATATTAGTATGTGCATATATTACAACTTACTGCACATCTCTTCAGCATATGTACTTACTATCAAATTTTGTTAACTTAGATATTATTAAATATAAAGAAAACCTAGAAAAATTATACTTAACACTAAATATAAACTCAAAATTTACGTAACAGATAATATACCAAAATGCATGGTTACCTCTTCTCCCAAATTCCAATTGTCTTCTATTTCTATTAAACTATTTCCTATTTTATTTCTATTAAAACTCCTAGATGTCCTAGAGAAAACACTTTACTTTGAATGGACTGCATAAAAATAAGCATACCAATATTAGGTCATGCAGTATTAGTAACATAATGTGAAATAATGCCCTTTACACTGAAAGCACTAGAGATCAAGGTCATTAAGTGACTTGATAGAGGACACTATAATAATAAATTGCTGGGACTGGTAGCCCCACTTTCACACCAATTTTGTTGCCCTCCCAAATGAAGGCAATGAATAATTGGTAAAAACCAACATGTCAAAATGTCTATACTTAACAGGATTGCAAATTGGTATGAATCTATCTCTACCTTTAGTAGGAGATAAAAGGCAACATACACAAAAATATAGAGCATATGGTATGGTATTTTTGGGTCTAGAAAAGGGCCACAAATTAAACTGAGTTCAAACTAACAGGAAGAGAAGGATGAGGGAGAAATAAATAAAAAGCAAAATCTTTTCAGGCTGAGCCAACCAGCAGAAGTTTCTTGGAAGGGAAGGCACTGGAGATTGTCTTTGAAAGTGAAGGTAGAGAAGAGAAAAGAACAGGAAAAATATTTCTACTGGAGGGAAAACTGTGTACAGATGAGGAGGTGGGAAAGTCAAAGGGCACAGCCCCCCCTAGCCCCTTGCCACACTGCCTCCGCGCTGAGACCTGCCCTCCGCTGCAGCGCTGAGCTTTTGTGATGAACTGCTCGGTTCCCATCGAGTGATTGCAGTTGATCATGGCACCAGGCACTTCCTCAAGCAATGACATCTGCATCTTGAGAAAGCAGCATCTTGCACACACCGTTCCAAGCCACCCATTTGTGACTGAGAGGGGAAAAAAATACAAACTTTGATTGTTCTGTTACCAGCAATCATGAGAAACAAGCTCTGTGTACCATCCCAACACTTTTCTTTTTATACTTTTCTTTAAATAAAGGCAGAGAAAGCTTTTAGTAAAAGTCATCCAGATTCCAACCCTCATAACGTGAACATTATGGCCTGGCTACATTCCATCTTCCCCATGACAGAAAAAAAGGCCCCTCCAATTTAATAACTAAATTAATTTTTTTCTCCCACAACAGCATGTGCAATTATTAAAGTCAGAAAGATCTTGGCAGCCTCTTGCACTGGTAAATAGAACGTTGCATTCTCATCATATGATTAATTAATGTTC
This sequence comes from Manis pentadactyla, assembly GCF_030020395.1. NCBI lineage: Eukaryota > Metazoa > Chordata > Mammalia > Pholidota > Manidae > Manis > Manis pentadactyla. The sequence continues at coordinate 96,715,511 of NC_080021.1, read as the reverse complement.
CTGATTCAAGGAGATATAAAATCGCTTTACATTCCTTGTGTTATTGAATAACCTAATGTGCATTATTGCTCAGGCACATTTTACATCCATGCAGTTAAATTGCAAGTAGTAAGTCACAAAGCCTAACTTTCTGCTGAAGCATTGTGGGAGTTACAGGAAACCAAACTTGAGGATGTGTGTGACTTGGGGGAGGGAAGAAAAGGAGCCGGACAGGAAAAGGAAAAGAAGGAAGAAGGCAAATGTGTATTAGCCGATGACAGTGTCAGGCTGCTCTACCTCTTGTTTGCCCTTGGCCTGCAATCTTATTTAATGATCTTTTTTCATAACCTGTTTCCTTATTCACAAGTCAGAATGATAAACATACTAACAATCAAGAAACCTGCCTACATGACCCTTGGAAGTTGTCACTGATTGATCCTTGTACTGTCAGGAAATGGTTTCAAAGCACATATGCAGTTCTCCTGGTTTAAGCGAGTATGAATGGGAGGGACACTTTGGAGAATGTAAAGGGGAGGTGTTAGGTAACACTACTCTATCTCTCATTTATAGCTTTTGCTGGACCTAAGAAGAAAGAGGGACATTGGGCCTTCAAACAAGTTGTCTCAAATACAGCAAAAGAAACAAATTTTTACCACACTTCCCACCGGTTTTTTTTTTTTGCTTAAAATTGAGTATTGATATACTATAGTTACACATTCCCTCCCAAAAGGAGCAACTCTCTTTCTCAAAGTTAACATAATAAGCCACTCAAATAGAAAAGTATCACATTTTCCAAGAAACCTCTTCTCTACATCATCAGGGAGCTGGGGTTTCATCCCTTATAACCTGCAGGACTTTACGGGCATCAGAACACTGACAGGCAGGTCTGCGCAGCCCCCACAACGTGCCCCCCCAAATCCCCAACCCCTGTGGAGTGTTCATCAGACCCAGGAATCAACTTCATTGTATCACATGACTAACTCTCCCTACGAAAGGAGAGTCAAGAGAGAAATTCAAGGAGAAGGACCAATCATGCCACAAACAGAACTGGAAAAATAAGTTGCCAAGAAATAGTAACCCACCAGTGTAGTGTTATAGGAAGAAAATGCATTTATCTATTTTTAAACCACTTCCTTAGTCTGTCTCCAAGAGAATATACATCATAGAGTGATTTTAAGTGTGCTTTTCTGACCAAATAGAGATGCTTTCAAATGGAAGAATACACCCTTATGTAAGTAATATAAAAGAAATAGACACTGACACTCCTGAATAATTCAGGAATCTGCTGAAAAGATTTCTGAGAGCTCTACTTTCACAAAACCCTAACATTTAGAATCTTATTGCTGCTTTCTAGTTAAACTCCTAGAGCACTGATGAGGAGTATTGAACTGAGCCGAGGTAACTGGTAACAGCCATGGAACGGAAAAACGATTCTGGGAAAAGGGAAATGACAGAGCCAGTGTTTTCCCATTCATTTCTTACTTGAGTTATGCCTGCTGAAAGCGCAGACCCTTGAAACAGCATGAGTTTTACCACAATACTGGGTTTCTCGATTCTCAAGTACACTTTGCTTTTTATTTCTACTTCCTTCTAATCCCCACATATTTTGTTTGCCTATCTCTTTAAATGTGAAGTTTAGAATATTTCTGTACACCTTCTGAAATTCTAAAGCATTTTTTTCACTCAGTGAATCTTAATGAGTATAGCAGTAAAAATATCATCCAGAAATTAGCAGTGTTTTCTATTTTTTGTTTAAATTAATATGGATTTTCAAATGTCAGTCAAACTGAAAATGCTGACATTGTCTAGTGCTGGGTCAGGAAATATACCAATCAGACTCTAAATTCAAACCCATGGTTGCTGTGTCCCATGGGCAGGACTTGAACCATTACTGTCTCACTTTCTCCCTATCAGAGGAAGTGGTTCTTACATCACAGGAAATGTAAAAGGTAAATATGTTAATAAGAGATTTGTTTTTTTTCTTGGAGAAATACAGTGTTCTCAAAATTCAAGGCTTCATTATTCATTATTATTCATGCTGATGGAAACTATCAAGATAGTAGAAAATATTATATTTAGACTTATCTTCCTTTTGTACCAAAAAAGCATTTGAGCTAAATTAGAAACTCTCAAATAGTGAAGACCCAAGATGCAGTCTAAATCCAAATCTGTGATATCACTGTTTATTTTTCTCTCCTCTAGAAAAATGCCTTCAATCTTATACAGACAATGTTGGTATTAATGAGATACATTAAATCATAATATATCTTATTATGGATCAAAAGTGGTTCTGAAACTAGCTTCATTAAGCAGAATTGGTCATATTAGTGGTATGAAAACTTGGATTTGGATGTCCAGTTTCCAGTCAATCAAAAAGCTTAATGTTCAGAAGAAAATAAAATAATAAAATAAAAAAACCACTGGGGAAATTCTGCTGCCTTTAGTATGCAGAAAGCACATGCTGGAAGTACCTTCACCTGCCAGTTGTGATTAATTTGCTATTTCTTACAACGTCTCACTTTGATTATTAATGATAATGATTTGATTTATGAGTTCTCTTCACTGAATATTCTCAATTTCCAAAGATGCACTCTTTTGAAAGAATAAAAGGAGAGGGGAAAAAAAGGGTACTGGGGAGATAGCGACTCAGGTAATGAATGGAATGTGTCGTCATTTGCCTCTAGATGCTGGTTCAAATCTATCTGCCCACGTTTTCTTAAGGTGTACAGGGAAATAGAAAGGCTGGGGCAGAGATGCCAGGTGTGATGAATGAGGGGCGGATGTCATGATACCACCTCTGTCCTGAGGTCTTTGTCTCTTTCTGTGTTGTGGGAATGGAGAACATTTGGGACCAGGGCTTCTAGATTTTATGGCTTTTCTCTGTGCAGAATTATAACATGTAAACCCTGTGATATGAATTGCATATTAGCATATTGTCATTCATGCATATATTAAGAACCTAAGATTTTTAAGACTGAATGAAAAGTCTGCTAGTTCTCAGAATAGAATTACAGAGAATTAAGGCAATTAGAACTGAGGGGCCATACACAGTGTTGTTAGAATAGCATATTCTTTACCAGCTGACCTCCTCATGGGTCATAGAAAAGAAAATTCGGTAGAAATTAATTTGGTGCCTTTCATAAGTGAAAAAATAACTCAGGAATAATTGATTTTTAAAGGTTGGAAATTACAAAGGCTCCCATCTTCCTTGAGAAATATCTTCTAGGAAAATAAATGTAAGAAAGAAAATAATGTAATCATCTTTGCCCAGCTCATACCCTCCTTTGGGAGTCTGAGGACCTGAAGAGATTTCAGAGCCTCTGCCACTACCTCAGTGAACTACCCACTGGGAGTTCAGGAGCCTGTGGTCCCACTAAGTTTCTTAGTACAAGTATAAGTAATAACTAATTGTACTACTATTAAGGGCTTTCCATAGGTTACGCACCTTACGCAGATGATCTCCTTTAGTCCTTACAACAAAACAGTTATTTTTATCCCCATTTACAGATGAGGGAAGTAAGGCTCAGAGAGATTGACTGCCCAGGTCACACCATGAGGATGTGATGGAGACTGAGGCCATCTGACCCCATGGTGCTATCATGGTGCCCTGCCTCTTTCTCTCTTTTACAAAGAGATGGCTACAAAACCCACCCTCTGCCACCGTGTTTGTTATCAATGAATTCTGTCTTCTGCTAGAGGAAAAGCCCATAGCTTAGAAGGAGCTCAGATTGAGTGTGGCAGCTCTTAGCAGTGAGTGGAAGACAAAATGCACAGATGCTACTCTCATAGTTTGTATTGAATTTGCTGCGGCTCCTCAGTCCTAGAAAAGGATCCCTGGATAGCTAGACCCTTTTAGATATCTCTATACCCATGGCTAGCAGTTCTGTACCTGGAGCCAGCTAAGGTGTTTCATTGACAAATAAAAACCTGGCTCACAACTGCCAGAGTACTGGCTCTCCTCTGGGGTAGGTGTTTGCCATTCAGACCTGGGGCCACTGTCTCAGGGACTCTGAATTATTAAACCCAAGCTTAGGTTCTAAATCAGTATTTCAAACCAGTATCCTGGAGTTGGGCCTCTGTTGTAAGTGAAACAGGGAGGCCAGAAGGCCGTGAGGGAGCACCTCATGCTCTCCCTGCTGGCTTGCTTACTTTGAGAAAGAAACAAGCCTAGCAGATAAAGTGTTTTCAGAGATCCATCATTCTGTATGCTCATCCTTGTTTTCAACTGCCCATGAGTATGCTGCTGACTTCCAAGTGACTCTTTCTATTCTTGATTTCTTATTCAGGTCCCGACTCACAGGCAGCTGCCAAACGGGCAACTTCACTTGGGAATCCACGTGAAGATCCACTTCACTTGGGCATCCCTGGAATCTCACAGGCCACATGTCCACAATCCATACCTTTCTTCCTAAATCTCTTCTTCCTCTTGTATTTCATTTTATTGCACTTTTATAAACCCCTTTCCCATCCAAAAATCTGAAAATCTTGGTGTCCTTTTCCCCGGCCACCTATACCAGATTAGTCATGTTTACACCAGCGTTTCCTTTCTAAATAGCTTTCAGATCTATCTCATCTTTTCCATTCAAAAAACTAATGATGCAAATCAGATCCCCATAACCTCTTGCCTGGATTGCAATGACAAAATCTTCACTGGCCTCCCAACCTTCATCCTAGTCGCCCTCAAAACCATCTGCCTTAGTGTCTCAGGGGGACCTTAAGGTATTGTGTTGCTCCTTGTTTAAAATCTTCCCAAGGCTTCTAAACCCTTAAGCATAAACTTTAACCTGTCTTCTTCTCTGGCCTAATCTTATGACAGTCCCTTCTTACACATCATCACACTAACTGAATACTTGCATATACCAAAGTCCACACCTTCACTGAAGTCATTTCCTCTGCCTAGGATACCCTTCCAACCGCCAACCCTCCCAATAGATCGTGCTTACCCTTGAAGCAGTGGGTAGCCCTTTGTATTCAGATTATCCTGAGTAGTAAGGCTGGCTCTGCCTTTCATAATTGTGGCACATTATGTAACTTACCTCACCATGTTATGAAAATGACTGAAATATATAATATGGCATCTATATCTCCACAGAGCTGTGTGAATTTGGACAGGACATTCATCTCTTGGTGCCACCATTTCTATGTCTGTGTTTTAAGTGACTTAAACCCAATTTAGTGATACTCTAATCTCTTGTGACATACAACCAATGAATTCTTAGACTTAACAATGAGTACTTTGGCTCAACCTAAGCAATCAGTATTTAGTTCTTAGTACTGATGTTTTTGTGTTCAGCTTTACCCTTCATAGTGCCCTTTTAGAACAATCTCCTGTGTCCCTTATGACCCCCTAACTACATAAGTACATTCCCACTTCACAGATGTTTATAGTTAGTTAACAAGTTTTGGGGAATAGGGCCAATCAAGTTCATTTGCAGACCTGCAGAAGAATTCAGCATCTAATTCCTAGCCCAGCACTTCTACATTCCATCACAAGACTTTGCAATAGACTCATTAGTCACTATGGAGAATTTATATGCTGAATCTAATTTTCCAAAACTAAAGGAAAACAAAATAACTTATACCCATATATTATATATATACAATATGTAATATATATTAAACCAAAATGGACTTACTTTGTTCTCATATCAAAGACGAGTAGATATTCAAGTGTTAATGATTCTTCCATGGTCTTCTGTACAAAATAGTCACCGTAGAGTTATTCTGTATACTCCTGTCACAGCCAGTAACACAAATGGACTTGCTAGATACCTTCAGGGAACATTTTGGCAGACTCCAGGAACACTCCTGTTTTAGATGGGTTCTCTGAATTTACAACAGAAACACATACGTAGGTTGCCTTGGGTTGTAGGCGTCCTTCAGATGGTGGCCTAGCAGTCCCTAGGAGCGTGCAGGTGAGTGCAAGCAACAGGCAGAGTGGTTTGCCCAGCCAGGTCGCATGGACGTCTGGAACACTGATCAGGGTATAACAATCATCTCAGCAGTCTGACTATATGGTTCTGTTCTTCACTAGGCTTTCTCCCTCTACCTGCTTCAAAAACCCAACTGTTCTCTGTCATATATGGAAGTAATGGCCCTTCAACCAGAGTTCTCATGCCATGTGCCTTGGAGGCTGATGGCCATATTAAAGTAGGCTGCTTGGGGGGCAGAGGCCAGTCCCCAGACTGATAAAGGGTGCAGGTCACCTTTATCCAACCACTGCAGCCACTTCCTAATTAAGGGACTGTGTGGTTGACCATCCCTGAGAGCTTTCAGTATTGTTCTCCAATTAGAATTAGATTTGGTTACATATCGCAGAAAACCCAAATGAAAAATGGCTTAGAGTCCTATAGTTCCTCCTTCAGACTCCTTTGATTACCGCCTATAAAGGTGAGGAAGAGGTATTCTGAAAACACAGGTCCCTCATCCCATCCCTTTAAGGAGACACCCCTGGGTCTCCTGCACACGTCTGCTTATATCTCATTAACATAAGGTAGTCATTCTGTTGCAAAGATGGCTGAAAAACCTAGTCTTTTGCCAGACCAAGAAGTCAAGATTCTCTAGCAAGGAAAAATAACTGCCAACTCTGAAATATCCTTAGAGCCCTAACTCCTCATAATCCATTTCCAGTTGGCTATTCAAATGTCTCATATAATTCAGAGTAAAATAGTGAAAAAAAACAACTTTTGAAACTCAAATCTGACCCTTCAGGGGTTTTAAACAAAGAGAAATTGAAGCACAAAAAACTTACCTCAATTTATCTGATTAGCTAGCCATTCCTTCAAATGTCTTCTGAAACAGCAGACCGCCAGATAAAAAGTAAGGGACCTCCAACAGCTGACAATCAAGTGGAGGCTCAGACAAGCCGATTAACAACATCAGGCAACCACAGTTGGTTCCTGAACCCTAAAGTGAGGATAATCATGTCAATATCATTTGTTTAATGATGATCAAAGTAGATAATATTTAGCGTAGATGAACATAAAACACGTTCTTACAGCTGAATCTGAAACAATGCCTAAGACCAGCTATAGGCAAAATTAGGGCTGAAGTCAATCTCTAATCTCTCACACACGATCCCCTTATTTCTTTTTTAGGTGACAAGTTAGGGTTCCTCTGGCTAACCAGAAGTGCCCCCCAGACCTGCTCTGCCAGCTTGGTACCATAACTCTGGGCTTCAGATTTGCCATTCCCTCTTTCCAGTACCAACAACTTCAGATCTCATATTTTAGGGAATTTTAGCACATTGTCAAGATACCAAAGAAAGGACAGATAGATTCCCTTCTGTTAAAATTGCCATTGCATATAAGATTTTTTTTCTAAAACAGGTACATTTAAACTTTAACTTAAAACAAGTCCTTTGAGCCAAAAGAGGTATATTTAAAGATATAATTGTAGGCACCAACAATATAAAGGGAATATTTTCAATATGAAAAATTGCCAACACACTTTAAATTTCCCAATATAGTTATAAATATTTTTTTTCAAATTTATTAGGGTATATTTAATACACAAAAAGTTGCACATATTTAATGTCCCTACATGTTAATGAGTCAGGACACATGCAAACACCCATGACACCATCGCCACAACAGGATAATAGGCATATTCAACATTATCACCTGAAGAGATTTCTCATGTCCCCTTTCTTTAAAAAAATAATCTTAATACTACTCTTTGAATTCATTTTCTTGAGTCCTCAACTAGTTATGTAGGCATTCTTCCCTCAAAGAAAAAAAATGACATCCTTTCCATAAAGAAGGAAAAGATTCTAGCTTTTTTCTTTTTCTTCCTTTCTTGTTTGTTTTTTGTTTTTGTTTTCTTTAGTTTTGCCGTTTAGTCCTTACATTTCCAGTTGTATGTAGAAATTTTGACAAACTTCAAAATAATTCCAAAAGGGAAAACTATTATGCTTTGTGATTTAAAGAGAAATATTCCTCATACTCACAGTTCCATTCCCTCAGTTATCTCATACCCCCCATCCTGGAGTCACTTAGTTTCAGTTAATAGCTCAAGCAGAAAAAATTAAAACTCTAGGAGCATAATCTCAGGTAGAGACATAGCATGTTCCTGGGCTCCACATAAGAACATGAAGGAAGGCATGTCCTCTGACCTTTTCCTTTGGAAAAAGTCCTTCCAGATTCTGTAATTATCAAGAATGCTCTACCAGCCATTATAACATTCCTTTTTATAAAATTAGATGAAAATATCCATGTTAGCAATATAATTTCATAGCCATTCAGGTTTTGTAGCTGAAATACTAAAAATGAGGCTGACAGATAGTGTTCCTAACCAAAGCGAACAGGGTGCTTTGGTGGAAAACTGGGAGCTCCCTTACTGTGCTCTCCCATCTCCACCAATGCATGTCTTTCACCTCCGTGATGGGAGGTGAGCATGACCTAGTCATGAACAGGAGGCCCTGAAGACCCAGGAGAACTTCAAATGTGCTAAAAAGAAACATTTGCCACATTTCTGTGTTTAATTCATGGCAGAGCTATCGATACCAATGGGTTTACTATATTGGAATGCTGTATTTACTATAATGGAAGAAAACAACATACTAGGTACCTTATGGGATGTGGACTCTATTTCTTGTCCAATAATAAACTGAGGACAAAAACACAACACAGAAATATTTTTTTCTATCTGTTGAAGCGAAATCACAGGGAATTTTTGAAGGCCAAGCTCCCCTAGCTGTTTATTGGGAACCCAGCCCTTGTTACACTTAATGGATGTTCCATGCCAAGTTCCCCAAACCCTGGGGGCAAAAACTTCCCCAAAAAAGTCCTGGAAGTTATTCAAGGCTGCTAAAGGCTTGAATAAAACTTTACTTAATGTGTATTGTACATTTTTATTACCCTGAGATGATGTGTTATTACCTTCTTAAATCATGTGAGAGAAACTTAAACATATTATTAACAAAGGGTAACATTCCCAAACCAAACCAGTTTGGGGCTGACCTCTCCAAAGATGAGAATATTGGATAGCAAGCAGGCTGATAAAATCCTAAAATGTCAGAATTAGGGACAAATATTAGGTCTCCTGTGGAGACCACACGACTTAAGAGGAACAAATTAGCATCTGCTGAAGCTATATGGTAAAAAGGCAGATACCCTTTTGAACTGGGTAAGAAATTACACTGTATGATTTTTGGATGTCCAAAAGTAGAAATATATATATTAGCCAAAATAGAAATATATGTCTCCCAGTTTTAAGTGGATGTGGAAAAATCTTTTGAGATGAATACTTCTCTCAGCTTCTTAGAAAACATGTTGAGCCATTAACATAGTTTAAGTGGGCAGAATTAATTCTCATGGGGTTTGGAAAGGAAAGAAAGCAAGGTAACTTGTATCCTTTCCTTCACCCGAGTTCAACCAAACTTAAATTTTATCAGTCATTCTAAGAAGGAGCTGCCTTAAGAAATCTTAGCTTCAGATACACATGATGAAATCTTGTAAAACGAGGCAACTTTGGAAAATTGTGGAGCCGGAAATGAAGCCCAGAAGCCACAAATGTGTGTTGCTGTGGTGGAGAGCACTGAACCTCTCTTGGGGGAGGGTGGAAGGGGGATTGCCTGCTCCTTTCCTGGCATCCTGCAGGCTGGTGGGCACCCATGGTACACAGCAGGCTGAGACACGTTCTCCGCAAGGGCCTCCGCGGGCAGTTCTGGAAAGGGCTGCCATTCACCTGGAAAGGAATCGTAGGTGGAGGCTGGCTCCTCCATCCCTTGATTCAAGATCAAAACAAGACTTTGTTTTGGCAAATGTTTTTTAGAAATCAAAACCTCAGAGCATTTAGAAATGATCCATTAGCAATATATCAAGGGAGACAGACTGGACATCCTTCTGCAGGAGCTTGCAACATTCAATTCTGGAAGAAAGAGACTGACATGGTTGATAATGCTCATGGGTTACTCAAGAATCTAGGGTGCAGGGGAAATTTATATGAGGTGGGAGAGAAAGAAAAGGGCTTGTGCATTTCTGCCCTTGTTAAAGTGACACTGACTATATCTACACAAGTCTAAAGGCTGTTGCATGTATCTGAATATTAGCAATAAGAATAAAATATACCCGTCACGTCTACATTTTTTGAGTACCCTGTTTCCCCCAGAGTTTTAAAATCTGGTATAATGAAAGAGGTACTGGACCTAGGAATGGTAACTACTGAATCGAGATGACATATCCAACATGAGAAAGAATATTTTTTATTTTAAGTATAGCATAAAAATTAGAACTTCCCCAATAGTTCACAGTATAAAAGAGGTTGATACAGCAATTTATGAATCCCATAAAAAAACATACATGAAAAACTTGTGTTTGTAAATATTCCTGCACTATTTCAGGAGATAATAGAAAACATTCCTTTTTCCTAATCTTTCTTTTATTCCTTGAAACTTGTGATCAATTTAGCTTGGTCAGAACTGGCTTCTAAGGTCATCAGAAGAGATAATCTCTGATGCGTATCTGTGCAGGAGTCAGTGCTTTAATCTCTCAGAAATAAGCAATAAAATATGCTATTATCATAAACTCACATCTAAACTGTCAATAATTCAGAGGCTTGAGCAATCATCTGGACAGCCTAGAAAGTCAATTTAGACAATTCTACAGCCACATTTTGTACTGAATTTATTAGATAACTCTGCTCTGCCAATGTGGACATAATCCAAATTCATCTAAAAGTTCTCTAGGGTAAATTAAACACCTAAAGCCAGCCCCAAACTGTGACCATTAGGGAATTGCATAAATTCACTGCAAACACATTAGACAAATCTCATTTTTAGATGACATGACTGGAACGGTTCATCAGGGGAATGTCCTAACCTTCCTGAACTTCAGTTTTAGTAAAATTCTTAGTCTATGTCTTCCAAAGTCATAAGTAAGCAGGATTCTAGTTTGAGTTCTTCCTCACACCAGATTGGAACTTGAAAAAGTTATGTCACCAGTTCTTAGATAAAGTGATAAATCAAGCATGTGGAAACCTTTCCCTCTGTTCCAGTAGCAGTTTTATGAATTTATATTAAAATGCACAGACATACACACATTTTAAAAACAAAGATTTTGTCTTGAAAGCAAGAAAGGAAAATTCTAGAAGTCAGAAATGGGAAGGAAATATGTCAGTAAGTAGAAGCTCAAGTTTTGTGGCCCATAAGGGGCTGACATTTGTGGAACTATAGCCATAGCTTCAAAACAAGATAGGGTACTCAACACTAATTATGAGTCTGGGATCCAGTAACTCATGGTTACTGTTATATTTTTGATGTTGGCATTCAGAATATCCCCAAGTAAGGTTCCAAGATCACAGTCAATGCAAAGGAACTACTCCTGACCATGAGTAGAAATAGTGTTCCAAGCCACTTTAAAGCCAAGAATATGTATCATCACAGTGTGTGTGGCTCAGGTCCATTCTATTCAACCAATCAGATTCTTTTCATTGTAAAGTAATCACTTTATGTTAATATATAACATTAAGACCTAGTTTGAGGACTGTGAATTTTGCACATCTTAGACAAAGATAGCTAGCTATGAAACTACACTCCAAACAAGGCTGCACAAATTGTGTCCTGTGGAAAATAATTGCCATGGGAGGTGACCTCAAAGAACTGGTTAGAAAACAGATCAGCATTTTTTGTGTTCCTGGACCCAAATCCAGTGTGTTGGGGCGAAGGTTTCCCTGACACCAGCAGCAAGCAGTGTGTCCTACAAACCATCCCAATTCTGACACTGTCTACCTTTAGAGAGCATCGGGTCCCACAGGGGAAGGTTTTACTCCCACAAGACTGTCCATGTTCCCCCTATTTCAGAGACCAGTTGCAAGCCCAGGTTGTTACCTGTACTTCTGACTGACTGGCTACAGATCAGAGGTTCACATTACCTCCTCCTTCTTTGGGTTCTATTAATTTGCTAGAGCAGCTGGCAGATCTCAGAGAAACATTCTATTTACTAGATCACTGGTTTATTACGAAAGCATATAATTCAGGAACAGCCAGATGGAAGAGATGCATAGGGCCAGTTATGGGGAAGAGTGGAAGTGTGGGGGGGTTTGGGGGGATCCATGCTCTCTGAGAATATCACTCTCCCCACATCTCCAGGTGTTCTCCAACCCAGAGACTCTCTGAACTCCATTTTGGCCTTTATGGAGACCTCATTACATAGGTGAGGTAGATTAAATCATTGGCCACTGGTGATGGAATTTAAGAGGTGAGCCCATCCTGTGGGGAGGTCCAAAAGCCACCTCATTATTAACATAATTGTTCCCTCATTGCTTAGGAAATCCAACGGGTTTTAGGAGTTCTGTGCCAGGAACAGTGGACAGAGATCAAATAATATATGTATTCATTTGTACTTATTATAATCCACAGTATCACAGGGAAATTCTAGCATTTTTGGTCAGCTTAAGCTATCAGTTTCTGAGAAAAACCTATTACCTCTCTATGACTGAAGTTTTTCAATGTCTCATTTTAATTCTCCCCATTTTACTTTATGTATATTGATACTATGTTAGATTCATAAAAATTCTGGATTATTTTGTTACCGAAAAGGTGTTCCTTTCTATTTAATAATTATTTTGCCCAATTATGCTTTTGATGAGCAAAAGTTTATTGTTATAAGGTACATCACTTTTCTTTAGGTTACATCTTTATAAATATCTTTGCTTCCATTTTTTCAGTGCCCCTCTATGTTAGGGTATTACACTTTATTTGACTGGACTTTGGTTTTTAATCTGATGTCTCTCCACTGGGGAAGTTAGTCTTGTATTTACATCAATATCTACTATTAGCACATGTTATTAATTCTTCCATAATTTGTACTTTCTGTCTGGTTACCTTTTTCCTCCTGTCTTCCTTCTATTGGATTAATTATTTTTCCTCATTTGATTTCTCTTCTACTTTTTTAGAAATATACTGTGTCAAATATGCTGTGTCATTTAGTTTGTTTCTTATTGATGGTTACTCTTTGTACCTTTTTTCTTCCATGAAAGTATCTCAAAGACATATTTAATTCACCCATCTCTGAAGGTTAATTTTATGTGTTGATTTAGCTGGGCTAAGCTTAGGATGCCCAGAGAGCTAATATAGCATTACTTCTGAGTATGTTTGTGGGGGTGTTTCTGGGAGATATTAGCATTTGAATAAATAGACTAAATAAAGGAGATCACCCTCATAATGTGACAGGCACCATCCTATCCATTGAGGGCCCAAACAGAACAAAAAGATGGGAAGGGGGATTCACTCTCTTCTTCAGCAGGTGATCTTCATCTTTTCCTTCTCTTGTCATGGGATGGTGGAGGCAGGGCTTCTCGAGCCTTCAGACTGGAACTGAATTACATCACCCGTTTTTTGGGTCTCCAGCCTGCAGATCATATGTCTGGGGCTTCTTGGTCTCCATAATCATGTAAGCCAATTCTCATAATAAGTCTCCTATATATCTGTCTATCTATCTACTATCTATCTATCTATCTATCTATCTATCTATCTATCATCTATCTATCTATCTATCTATCTATCTATCTATCTATCTATCTCTATCATTTATCCATCTATATCTATCTCCTATGGTATTGTTTCTCTGGAAAACCCTGACAAATACACTATCTAAATGTCAGGTTTCTCATATATAAAATTAGGAAGTTTCCTCTGTGCATCCTCACTTTTCTGATGAAAGGGAGAAAAATAGGCTAAATTGGTGATCTTGATGCAGCCTTATTCAGAGTTGTAGAGGTCTGTATTTCCTTGAGCACTTCAGGAGGTAGAGGAGAGTCCAGAACATGGGGCTCCCTTTGTTTCTAAAGGGTTTCTACCTTACGTCTTCATTAGTGGTGTTCTGTGCTGGGGTTTACTTAAAGAGGGTCTTCAAACATCAAAAAACACAAGCCAAAAAACAAATGACATTTGAAATCTAGTAAAAAGACAAAAACAAAATTAAGATTATTGATGAACTGTACCCAAGATGGTCCATAGTGTTCTGTAGAGCTTTGTGTTATCTCTGACTTTTCATCATTTTTTGTTTTTCTCAGTGGAAGTATATAAAACATGCCTTTGTTATTTTGTTTGTTACAAACTTGATAGAGATGGGTAAAATAAACTAAATAGAAAAAATGAGTATCTTCAGCAGCAATTTTCATAAATATTTACTGTTTTAGGTCATTTTCTTATACAATAACTAAAAGAGGATGGGATTGATCTGAATAAAAGAAAACTCAGAAAATGTGTGATAGATGTTCTAAAGATCTGAAAAGTGATCATGTGTTTAAGAAATTAATTAGAGTGGCTCCAGAAAATAATACTAGAACAAATGAGTAGCCAACTCTAGGTTATTAATAGGAAGAATTTCCTAGCAGTTACCACTTTTCAAAATGTAATGGGCTCTTCTCATTCTCAGTAGTTAAGATTATTCAACACTAGAGGCATCTGAGCATCAGAATTGCTGGGCTGTTCTAGACAGAATTCCCATCGTCAGAGATAGAAGAGAGTAAATAAAGTATGGCCTCCAATTCTGCAGTGCTATACATTTCAAATTAAATGTCTGGAGGCCATATGTATTTTATTAATTAGGTACACAATTTTAGTCATTTTAAGAATGTGGCACAAGCCTGGAGATAAGCTCTGTTTTCCCAACTCACTAAGACTCGCATATAGCTTTGACCACCACAGAGGGTCTCTTACAGCTTCAAAGCAGCTGAAAAATTATAAGCTTTTTTCTGGGAGTTTTTATCTACCAGTTAATATTTTCTTTTTTTCTTTATACAGCTAGGTGTGTGCTTACAGCTTTTTTTTTTTTTTTCAAAACGAAACATATATTGTTTGGGTCTATATAAGTAAATAGTAAACTTTTAAAGAAAAGCAGGGGCAATGGTTAGCACTACCATGTAAACAGCTGGTACTCAGAGACCTTGGAAGAAACACACGGATGTGGAAAAGCAGAGTGACGCCTAAGGTCCTGGCAATGTTCTAATTCTCAATCCAGATAGCACATGCATTTGTTTGTTTAGTAATCTTCTTTAAACTCCACACATGTTATGTTTTTCTGTATAATGCTACATTTCTTAATTAAATTATAAAAATATGATTTAAATAGGATGGTCAAAAAAAAGACCCCTTAAACAAAAGCTGAGAAAATTTCTAAATGATTACACACTTTGCAAGAACATCAGGTCATGGGAAAGTAGGTCACTTCATATACTCAAATTTAATTATTTTCTCTTGCACCATGCCACCTTAGTTTTGTTAAGATATTGACCAATTTCTTTAGTGACCAGCTGTATTGATGATGTACTAATGAGCAAATGGGAAAGTTCCAATTTGGTAACTAAAATCAAGAGTATAAGTAATCTCTTCCTTTTGATTTAATTGCATAGAATATGGAGGAAAATTTAAATTTTGGAGAATAAAAGTTATTGTTTATGGCTGATGTCGGAAATCAGCCTGTAGTTATAAAAGGGATTAAGTGATTACAGGTTGGAAGGACAGCTGCAAAGATATTTTAAGTACATCATAATTCAAGAATCCTTATATTGTAATTGAATGTTTGGCATAATAATATGAAATTATTTTTATGTCTGGGTAATAAGTGTGCAATAAAAAGTTTAATTAGCAAAAATGCAGTGGATAAGAAGATAATGGAAACAAACTTTGGTAGAATATAATCATGTCTTATGAATGCATATTTAAGACACCATCAAGAGTAGTAATTAAATTAAGGATAATCAAAGAACATTGTTACAGAAATATATTAATATGACAATAACTTAATTTTAAGTATTTTTAAACATCATGTCCAAGGATCTTAATGCATTTTTCTATTGCCAGTTAGCTCTGTAATAAAGCAAATATTTCCCTTTATTTCTATTATGATCTTGCTATGCTGAGTCAGAGAGAAAATTGTCCATCTATTTCATAGACTAGAACAATGGTTAAAACAGTAACTTATGTAACTACAGTAGACCTGTGATATATAGTACATGCTCTGAGAGCTCTGATGAGCCCCCCCCAAATACTAAATATGATGATGCATAAAAAAGCAGAAAGCTATATTGAGATGCTGACACTGGGCATTTCTCAGTGCTCATTCAATTATCTAAGTGACCCACTACTGCCTGGTCACAAAATTAGAACATTCCAATTCATACCTATGTAAAATTACGAATCACAACATGCCACATTTACTTTTCAAAAATCAAAAATTTACAATTTCAAATGCCAAGGATTTGCTGCATTTTTCTCAGGTGTAAATTTTGAGTTGAACACTGTTTCCAAACTAGTCCAATTGTACTGTTGCTTGTGGATGCTCCTCAGGAGTGCTAAACATATCGAAGTCAATGACTAATCTTCACTGGATCTTTAGCATAACCAGGAACCCTACTTCGAGCATTATGTGTGTTAATTGTGTTTAACCCACAAAATAACTCAGTAGCTGAAGTACTCTTGCTGTCCCTGTTTCCAGAAGGTTATAATTCTTAGTAACTAGTCCCAGTTTATCCAGGGGTTGAGTGCTGAATCAGGCAGCCAGTGACTTGAGGGGTAAAAAATTTTTTAATTGCAAAGCTTGCTTTACATCTGAAATGTTAAATGCTGGGAAACTCCAATTAAAGAGTTTAAATCACAAAATAAAATGTAAAGGGAATGCACAATGAAATAAATGTTTCCCACACAGAGAGGATGTAACATTATCTAGCCTTGGGAAGGAGAGAGAAATCTCAGATTGGAGAAAAAAGTTAAAGGCTCATATAGGGCAGTTTTCCCTTCTGTTGTTAGCAAGCATCTGAAAGTTTCATGTGTATGTCCAGGAGAAGTCCAGAACAGTATGAAAGAGGCTTCAGATTATAATAAAGGAATCTAACTAGTATCCACAGTACAAATCACACAGTGTGCAGAACATACTGCAGCTAAGATCAGAGGTGGGTGTGGTAAAAGCAGATGTGAAAAGCCAAGGAACTCAAT
Organism: Manis pentadactyla; assembly: GCF_030020395.1. Taxonomy (NCBI): domain Eukaryota; kingdom Metazoa; phylum Chordata; class Mammalia; order Pholidota; family Manidae; genus Manis; species Manis pentadactyla. The sequence continues at coordinate 96,698,596 of NC_080021.1, read as the reverse complement.
ACATGACACCAACATCTCTCTTTATCCAGCTGTGGGTGTAAGTATCTCCTTGCAGATATTTGGATCGCTACCTACAGAAAGTGCAAATTACTACACACAGAAAATAAATCTAAGGAGACTTCAAGGGACAAAGATAAACCCCTGATACAAGTGGGTTCTGTCACTTTAAGATTAAGGGAGTCTGTTTTGAGAGTGATTTTCGTATCTTGTGGATCTAGGCTAACTTCATATAAAATAGCCTTATTTTCTGTTTAACCAAAGCCACTATTCTATTTTGGAGCTATCCAAGGTGCTCATCTCAGACCATAGCTGTTAGTTTACCAAGCCTACCCAGCAACTTTCTTGGTCCTATGTGTTCTATTAAAGCAAATGGATTCTGTAATTTTTTTGGTAGAATCATGGTATATTATTTCACACTTGGTGGAATTATTAAAAATCTAACTTCCATAAATATAGCATTCCTACTTTCAGAAGCAGTCAGTGGGAACATTAAGAGCACATAAGAGATATTTAGCAAATAATGATTTATGCAAATTCAAGACTATGGTTTATGCAAATTCTGTGTTTTAAAACATCAAGAGTTATACTTTGGCCAAAATTTTGTTGCATATTTCTCTATTTTTAAGGCCTGGCATTACCAAGAGTAGTGGAGCTAAGAATGTTCACAATATTTTTCTTTTTTTTTTTTTAACAACAATCTATAGTAAGTAAAACAGTAAACACACACACATAGCTAGAGGAAGAAATTAGCCCTATGGTATATTCTATTCTATTTTCTTTATTAGAAGTGAAAAGGTCTGGTTATTAGCCGCCACTAGACTGGTTTCAGGGTCTCCTAGTGGGCCCTGATTATAATAAAGGGGTTTAGTGCATTAGTAGTGTGCAGAAAAGAATCCAAGTTCATAGGCTATATCTCTTTTTCACACCTTCCCACACCAACCCCCATTGTCCTGCCCTGGACATGTGCTCACTTCTGCCTCACCACATCTTTTAAAAATCAGTATCACTGCCAAGTCCCTTTTGAAGCCATGCTCAGTCTGATTTAATAACATCCTCAACTAACACAAGGTCACTTCTTCTCATCCAAAGGCAGATGATGAGGTTAGAGACAGCCTGGGTCAGGGCGAAGAACTCAGATCTGAATTAGGGGTGCACATCCAAAAAGGAAACCTATAAAGACTGAAGGCTCCAAACACAGCTGCTACTTGTGTCATTGTTCTCCTTTTCTCCTTGTTGGTCTTCTTTAGGAAATTAAGAGAGAACTTTTATATAAACTACTCTGTTGCCTGTGATTACCTTTCCTCTACTGGGAATTTTACAGATGCCCCCCTACTTAATTGAAGGGTCACAATAATAATAAGGTCTGTGTCATTATCTTCATTTTTGTGGATGTGGAAATTTGGCTTTGAGGAGGTTAAATGACTTCCCCATGATGAAACAGACAAGGTGTTGTGGAGGCTGTTACACTGGGATGTGAGTGGATGGGTAGGAATTGTTTGGAAATTCATTACACCATGCACAGTTCAAGAGCATGAGCAGTTTGGATAGAGCAGTATAAACTAGCATCAATTAAGCAAATAAACAATAATGAAGCATCCATCCTGACTTTAAAAAGCTATTGGACCCTTAATCCTTGTACAACTGCACAATTTAATCACTGAGTGACGTTGTTTTTACAACTTTAGGTACAAAATAAACAATCTTGAATAATCTAAAGAGAAACTAAAGCATGTGTCTATTTTAACTATAGTACAAGACTTTGACGTAACTATCATTTATTCTGAAAATAGCAGTGATCAACTTAAAGCTTAACTTCAGTCATTCATAATAGGAGGAACAGATGAGGTGAACAATTGGACTGCTTGTTCCTCTTACAAACTTCCAGAAACGCCAATGGGTATTTAAACTATTGAAATGGGCAGCAAAACCATTAAGAACTACAAATGAGTCAAAGGTGATTTAAAGTCTCTTAAGAAATATTTAAGAAATATTAAGGCAAGAACTGAAGGATCTCTATTCTTCTGGATCTGTGAATGAGATCATCTTTTTTAGAGTAATCAAAGTATAAAGAGTAAGGAACAATTATGGGAGTTGTGATGCCAACACAGTATGTTCAGCCCTTTTTCATGGAGAAGGAGTTTCTAGATGGAGTGAAATTTGAGATCTGAAAGTCACTGATATGTAAAGTGAAAGATAGATCCTATTCATGGTGAAGTTTTATTCTGGTGACAGGGGACAAAATAGTGCAAGTTCCTTGACTTCCTAGAATTTGCTATTTCTGGAATTATATTTCTGCATCATTGAAATTTACCATACTGTTGTAATTAAGCTTGTAATTTGTAGTTTATGGCTTTAGCAACAAGATATTTCATACTTGATAGTGACCTTAAATATATTCATGAAAATAGTTCATCTGGACTTCAGAAACATATTGCTACAGCCCCCAAAGTACCCCCAATACTTTTCCCATAGAGAAGTTCCAATACCTATTTTTGTACTCAAAAGTCAAATTTAAAAGAGACATGGGGGCAGAAGGAAGAATATTTTGACACTATGAATAAACCAATCGAAACGAGTTGATAATTAAGGAAGTTATAACAGTGATTCATTTTCAGACTCTCTTATTATTTCCACAAAAAAATGGTAATTGATCCTTGCCTCCTAATAAATTTTCAATAGAGTCAGATGTTTTCTAACTCTGCTTCAAACAACATCTAATTTTTGCCCATTGGACTGAGGCAATCTATCCAGTGGTAGCATCTCCCAATTACTGTTTTTTGAAAAAGATAATGGATAGTTTTGCATTTTTCAGATTTTTTCTCGTCAATTTTTCTTCAACTTTTGGTAATACATATACACTAGACTCTAGGATAAATTAATCTGGCTTAACTAAATAAGTTATACATTTAGTTATTTAAATTAAGTGTGTCAATATTTCATTCTCCTCTCCCCAGAGCACCCAGGTTTAGGTAATATGCTGTGTGTCAAGTGCAGAACAGGCACTAGACAGGCATGCAGTCCTTTTCCTAGCATGTCGCCTTTCAGGTCTAAATGCCTCAGTAAACTTTCTGAGATACTAAAAGAAATATATTTCACAATATTTCTAAGATTTTTGATGAAAAAAGCACATAGATCTAAGCAGGAATTAGATTAAATAATGCTTCCACTATATCAGCCAAAATAGTGAAAAATCTCAGGTTGCAATTCCTCTGTAAGATTTTGAAGTCCACACACAAAATAAAATTTGAAAAAAAAAAGTGAGTGAAGCCATGAACAGAGAGTTACCCAAATAAGGGTGTTCATTGAAGTCCTTATTTCAGTCAAGTTTACTAAGATGACTATTAGGAAGAAAACTAGAGGGTGAGTAATATAACAAGGGAAATCAAGACACCTGGGAGTTCATAATAAACTTTTATCTCTACAGATGAATAATTCCCATATAGTCATTACTTCTCTACCTAGTTTCTACCTTACTTTTTAACATAGAAATTTATCACCTGTGGTTCGTTAGCCAATCATTTCCAATCACTTTCATATGAAGACAAAAAGTTTTTTCTCTTAGGGTAAATTACAAGGCAGCTTGTAGCAAGAGGTGGCCCTCTAGGGCTCCAGACACACCAGCTCACACGCAGAGGAGACTGAGAGAATCAGTATCACGGCACACGGTCAGAAAGCCCTCTGTCCCCTACCCCTACCCATTTTAGTAAAGAAAGTCATTTTCTTTTTGGTACTAATGATTGCTGGCAGTTACTGTGTTTATTACCTGTCAAGTGCCTTAGAAGCATGATTTCAATCCATCCTTTAACCAAACTTATCTTAGTTTAGTAATATTAATAAACCAAGATTTTGGCTAGCAAGTTTACAAAACTCAGGTTCAGCCACAGGTTTCTAACAATGTAGCTTCTAAAACACTATGCTGTACTATGACTCTTTTGAGACATAAGTCCAAATTAATATTTTTAAATTAAATAGTAAGGGACAATAAACAATCTGATAAACCAATATTTAAACCCTGGGAATTATTTTCTACCAATGAAAATCCATGGGTTAAACAAAAAAGTCATTGAAAATCTGTGAGTATCTTATCAGAAGAGGAAAGTGTAGTAAGTATTTCTCATCTGAAATTCTCTGCTACTAGAATTGTTATTTAAATATCTTTCTGGAAAAAAAGCTCTTACGTGTGCAGTCATTGCCTGTTGATACAGTAATTGGGTATTTTCTAGGAATGTCAGTCTAAATAGAAGAAAACAAGCACCCCAGCCTCTTAGCAAAACCAAAAAAAATTAAAAATTAAATATATGTATTTCTTAAAGTCTGGCTACATATGATCTTAATAAGAAACTCTATGTCATCAGTATTTCTAAATGTATTACCAAATAAGTAAGAGATTTTTGATAATTTTCAGTTCACAGTACAATTCTTTGAAATTAACCCACAAATTGGTTTTACCTCATATTTATATTTTATCAAACCCATCTTTTTGACGTAGACATTTCTTTTCTTGGGATTTTTGCAAAGATAGCTATCATGCACAGAGCACATTCTAGCCTTTGGTGGTTTTAATCTCAGTTTAGCATCTTTGTGTTTAGTACATCTCTTTCTTTCATCTGATCACATACATGCTAAGATGTCAAAACTGAAGTCTTTTGACATATCAGTCATAGGTTCTAGCCAATGCCTCAAATCCTTTTAGGCTTAAAACTCAGTTTTAACAAGAGAATTTTGAAATTCATCATAGTGATAAAATAGCATATGAATCTCCATGAGTAAAAACTTATAGTTGGGTCCACAGCAAAATACACTTTTTTTTTTAGTATAGTTAGAATTGAATGTATCATCTTCTGAGAGGCAGGAAAGAGACAGGAATTTTATTACAGATTGTCCTGTCAATTCACGGTGCGTTTCTACTCAATTGAAGTGCGATCTAATAGTTCAGTTTCTTGGCTATTGGGCTTTCTCAAGAAGGATTTTGGACTAATATGTCTATAAGCAATAAAATGCACTTGAAGCACAGTCTTCTGGAAAATAGCCTGGTTCATGTGTTTGTGAGTGAAGCTGATCCGTGTATTGTTATTTGCTCTCATCACAATGCATTTCCTTTAAGGAACTAGCAAAGGTTTCCTGTGTTGATGTGAGTTTGAAATCTCACTTAACTTAGAAACAGCAACAATGAAGGCAGCAATTGCATGTACAGTTAGCTAAAACTTCAGAGATGCTTAAAGACAGCAACTGTTTAATTCATGGGAGATTCACCTCTTTGAAGAGACTCATAACAGAGCTCCAGACCTTCTTAACAGACAGCTCATTACTACAGACTGTCTATGCAAATTGGATACTGACTGCGATCCCTCAGGGGAGGGTTTCTCTCTTTTCTGTCTCTGGTACTAACCTAGTGTAACTGCTATATAACTGCCCTCTTGCCAGTAATGTTAATGATGGTGATTATTAGTAATAACTCTGAGTAATGAGGTTTTCTTCCTTGTACTCAAAATAATTGCTCCATGTAAATCCACAGCAATTTTTACAGTACACTAAAGATTAGTAACATTAGAAACTTGGCAAATCTTACTTATAAAGGCATTTTACCTAATGATCTAATCCGTCAGTTCCCTAGGCTTAACAGTCTTAAGACTCAGCCTTGAAGGATCTACCTTTCTTTCATGGTGGCACTCAGAAACAACTCAGTCACTGAACTACATTTTTAGGAGCTTCTTTAAAAAAGTAATTGGAAAACATAAACTCTAGTTTAAGCAAGGAAAGCCTCGCTTTGAGTGCAGGAATATATAAAACTTCCTGAAGATTAGCCCCATAGTCAGAGCAAAACCGTAATTAATCATTAATTAAACATTACTTAGTTTCAAGAAGTTTTCTTACATTTGATTACTGAACTAATTGAAAATTAATTCTAACCATGACAAACTTGCAGTCAGTTTATCAGTCACATGAGCTAAGGCATGAAAGTGTCAACAAGGAGTTAAAAGCAATACCTGTGCCATTGCTTTTCCCTATCTCGTCACTTCTGACATGGCCCTGAATCTCCAGATAAAAAGAAGGAACATATTTTTTTATGTAAAGAGAAAGTTACTCACTCATTGCTACTGGTCTTCCTACCCAGTTTTCCTCACTTGGCAGTCATTTCATCCTGAGAAAGGTATAGGACCAGTGATTTCAATAAAGAGGGAAAGAGAAGGGCAAGCATTTTGGCTCACTTGTCTTTCTGTTGTACTGTGTTGTTTACACATAAGAACTAGGTTGCCCAGAGATAAGAAATCAAGTTCACGTCCTACAAGAATTCTTTGTCTAAAGGGAAATTTCCATCAGTGTTATTTTCATTAGAGCCTTAGATTAATCAGATCTTCTCAAAATCTGGGAAGTTAGGGGGGATAATACTCCATGAGTTTCCCTACTTCCTTAAGGAATCCTCAGAACAATCCAGACTGTAAATGGAGATCAATAAACTACTGGTAATTCCACATCTGATGTGTATGGGTTTTCCACATACACTGAGTTTCATTTCTAGGTGTTTGTGCTTCCTTCCTATTCTTATTGCAGCATCATTTCATTTCATTATTATAGTATTACATCAAGTCTTGATACTCAGGAGGATGATATCTTTAATTTTCTTCTCCTTTAAGGACTTATCATATGTATTGAAGCAACCTCATTAAATGTCACAAAACCGTCTATCAGTATTTTTACTCAAATTTCAGATTAATTCAGTTGCAATATACACCTTTGTGATTTTGAGTTTTCTCATTAATGAACATGGTGTATATTTATTCATTTCCAAAATATGTATAATTCAAAAAACAGTTGAATTTGCTTGATATAATCTAATATTGCTTTGTATTCTACTAAATTCATTTATAGTCTTATATTTTCATTTTCTATAGTTGATATTCTTTATACTTAATCTGGTGAGTTTTTCTACTTGGACATATTTATTTTCAATTTTTAAATCTGTTTAGGATTATTTAATTACCTCCAAGGATAACTTTAACTGCATCCAATAAGTTTCGTTGTATGGTACTTTCTTAGTCATTTGGTAAAAACTGTTACATGAATTCCATTAAGATGTCATTTAACCTCATGAGTTATGTAGTGTTGCCTTCTTCAGTTCCCAAATACACAGGGCTTCTTCTCTTTTAGTTGTTAATTTCAAATTATTTTCATTGTAATTAGGTAGCTAGATTCAGCTTCTTGCTATAAGACTGTATTTGTGTTCCTCTGTTTTCCTAAACCTACAGCCCCATGTCATCTGCATATGCTGGCAACAGTTTTCAAGTTCCTTTAAGCAAGAAGTGCTAACTCAGCATCTAGCTTTAAACCAAGAAATTAGCTCCTATCTTCTCCTGTAGAGAGCTCCTCGTTGTCATCATTCCATGGAAATAGTCCAGCAACACCAGAATAATAAAAACCTCTTGGGTTAGTCTTGGCGTCAGCCCACTCACTAATTTGTAGTTCAGTTTCATCTATACTCCAAGGAAATATTTAACTTTTCAGTTGTCTGGTTATAACATTTAGTATTTCTTTTTTAAAAAATACTTTAACCACAGTCACTAGGCATTTGGAGTACAAACAGGCACCTCAAGTCATGAATTTATTCCAGCATATTGGCTGGAAATCCTAGATAATATTAGTAATCACTGTATCAACCATCTGAGTTGAATGTTATTATACCATTGAATAGATGGAAAAACAATTCTATAGCAGTTAAGAAACCTGCCTATCAGACTTAATTGAGCACCTTAAAGAGAAGATCCAGTCTAGACTAGAAAATATCTTCACATACATGTTTGAAAGAAAATTTTAAGATTTGACTGTGGGTTTTTTTTAATCTTTTTTTTTTCTTTTCCCAAAATGCTGAAATTCTGGCTTGGCACAGCCAGTGAAACACCAAGATTAAAAGTCTGCTTCTAGATGACTGGTTAGCCAGAGACGGGTAAGATTCCTCAAGGGAGGAACAACCTAAGACAGGCACAGTCACAGGGGGGCCATCAGGTGAGAAATTGGGGATCAACAGAGGTGAGGCTTAGAACCTCACCCCCCCCTGTTTTAAGAGAAATCTTCTGCATCCGTGGATGTTTTGTTGCCCTTGTCTAGCTTGGATTAATACTTAGTCTATAGGCACAGACCTGATCATCTACATTTGCCCTCTTACAGCACTAAATTATGTTTCCTACCTTTATTTTGCATTTACCTACCACTTCAGCATTTTATTTAAAAATAATAATATTAATAAGGGAGAAATGTGGGATTCACATATAAATCAAGTATAAAAATCAAATGAATAATCATATCTGACTTGATTGTTTATAGTTCATGATGCGTGATCAAAACCAAAAGTTTCTGTGATATGACTGCCCTTGCACTGTTCACCATGTAAGAACTTATTCACCATGTAAGAACTTGTTCGTTATGCTTCAGAAGATTGGAGACTGTTGAGAATTAGGCTTGGGGTTGATTAATGATTGTGCATTGAGTCCCCTATACAAAATTTTATTGTTGTTAACAACCCTTTGATCAATAAATATGAGAGATGCCCTCTCAAAAAAAAATTTTTTTTAATTAAAAAATTTAAAAATTAAAAAAAAAGTCTGTTTCTATCCTTCCAAACCTTTTTCCTATGCTTGAGTAAAGAAATACAAACATACGTATATGGTGTTCATTTTTTTAAATGGGTCATTATTTATGTAGTGTATTATGACCTGCTTTCCTTAATACATTATGAATATTCTGTGAGGCACTTTGATCAAATTCACTTATTTTTAATAGCTGATTGACATTCCTTAGAATAGATATATAAAATTTTATTATCTACTTTACTCATGGCTATGTGGGATTTTTATAAGGTTTTAGGAAATTATATTCAGTATTAGGAAATTCTTCAAATAAGATCTACCCAGCCAATTCATTGCCTATAACTGGTCATCAATTGCTCTTTTCAGATTTCATGCCATTTCTACTTTTCTTTGTAGTTCATGGCTCACTTCATGTATCTGCCCTTGAATTAGTCTCATTCTCACATGAGAGATCAAGTGACTGGAAAAAAATAATTTAAAAAGCATGTCTCAAAACAATTTATGAATTTTCCTTAAAATCTTCCTACCTAGAGTTGAAGAAGCTCTCTCAATTCTAATTTCAGAAATTATTGTTTTTCAGTTGTCTTATGAATTGTGTTTCCAGACAGGAAGATTTTCTAGAAATCATTATTTTTCATGGCTTGTCAGATTTGACCATCCTAAATTTCCTAGGATGCTGGCTGCAGGTGTTCCCTGGGACATGTGGTCCATCTCTCCCTTTCATTTCACAAAGCATAGCAATTCATTCTTGGAAGGCAGAGAATAGCAGAAGACTCCAACTACTGATCTAAAGAAAGGGGAAATTATCTCACTTGAACATACAATAAAAATATCCTTCTGAAGGCTAAAGGAGGTTAAACACTGATTAACTGAAAAATAATTTCTTAGATATGAATTACTTGAGTTGTTGACTTTCATTAATTAACATTACCATCTCATGAATTTCATTGTACAATTCACCTAAATTATTGTTTCTAGAAGCATGCACAGGAACAGATTTCAAATTTTCAAATTAATTTTTATAAAGCAGTAACAATATTTGATGAATGGTCACCTTAAGTTTTATATTAGCTCACAAACACAGTGTAAGGCAGGAAACAGGAAGGTGTTAGAATGAGAAAATAGATGCTAGATACCTAACTTAAATGAAAGCAGTAAGATACATCATTAATATGGAAATAAAAAAACAATAATGTAAAATCAGAGTGGGTATCAATATACTTTAATTTAGTTGAGCTATAATTATATAATGAGAACATTGGCTCTTTTGAAACAATTTGAAAACAGTGCTGGGTTCTCTGTCACTTGGACCAATAGATCTATTCATTCCAAGACTTGATTTCCTGTTCAGTTTAGCATACCATTAGTTGAAGGTAATTGTTGAGAGGATACTCTGTTACAAAAACTACAGAACTCTCAATCATTGCAGTGCAGGGTAGGTGCCCTGAATAAAGGATCCTATTTCCCTCAGGTCCTTCATTAAGTTGGTCTCTTCACACAATTGTGTGATTGTATACTGCTAAATAGTTATTTGGTGGTAATGGTGCATTTCAAATTGGTGACTCGAATAACAAGAATGGAGGGAAAAAAAGGAGAGAGAGTATGATCTTTGCTAGCCATACACCTGCAAGTTTCAACTGAGTCAATCTGGGAACGGAATCCCATAGCAATAGGGTCAAGACCTTTTGCAATGACTGAGTGAAACGATTCTGTGAAGAAAATATTTGAAAAAGTGCAGGTATTACCAAACTTAAACCCTATTTACTTAGACTTGCCATTGCTGTCTTCCTAGATATGCAACCTCCTTCCTCCTTGTCTACACATTCAGTTCTTTGAATTGTGGAAGCAAGCAAGAGCCTCATCAACCTGTTTTTCAGAGAGGGAGTATCATCTTCTGGATTGCTATCTTTAAATTATGTCTTCCAGTTTAAAAAGAAAGGAAAATATGTTTTCCCACAATAATTTTCAGTAGATGCAGAAATGCGACCTGTTTCAGCGTATTAGCTTCAACGCATTGTAGAGATGTAGCAGTAGGAAAAGTGTGTTTCTCTGTGTGCGCTTCTTCTTTTTCAATTACTCTGCATTTAATTATGTAGGTTGTTCTATAATGAGCAGATTTTATGCAATTTGGTAATTGCATGAATTAAGTATTGCCTTAAACAAGTCAGTCTTGGGTATTGAAATAGTTTTTCATATCCTTTGGTGAAATTTTATCTGAACTATAGATGAATTTATATATATAAGGAAGCAACTGAAGTCAAAGCATTTAATATGTTGTTTAGTGTCTACAGAATCATCTAACAACTAAAGGATGGAGGACAGAATATATTTCATGTAGCCCTACTGTATTTTGAAAATAGGAATGTGAGGTCCAATAGGAATGTGAGGTCCATAAAGAAAAGAAACCAAAAAAATTTCTGACTAAGTCTCTCTGAATGACATGAATAGACATCCCTCTGTGATAATTGATAACTACAAAGAAAGCAGTCCTTCACTTGCACAAGAAACAAGACATAGATGTGGTTTCATCAAATAGAGTTGATTGATTCATTATCTTTGACAAACATCATGATAAATATGTCTGTCAATCAAATCTTAAACCTTATAAACCTTGGTTTATGCTCTATTCAGTTCAACTTAATGGCACTTACCTGTCTGACAGAATAGTAGCATTGACTTCACCAGCTTAAATGTTAGGAACCATTTTATAAAGTATCAGTCTATACCTGTTAATATGTGAACATGGCTCTCCAATTATTCATTTGATTTAACCTGTTCCCATTTAATTGGAAACTTGAAATGCCTTTCTATGTATTAACAAGTTGTTCTGCAAGAAAAGAATTACCAAAATGCAGAGTTTTTATTTCCTCTCCTCAGTCTGTCTGCAAAGATATGGCAGTGAGTCATGCATAGGAAGCTTATTTATACTTGCAGGTTACACAAAGTTTTCCAAAATGTACTCACCTGCAAATGTTCTCCCATCATTTCAAACAATTACCTTGGCCAGAACAATGGTACATCTGTGTCCTAAAGTTCAGTCACCTGAAGAAGTAATAATTTGATAAATTGCCCCCTGATGAATTTATTGACTGAAAATTAAGAAACTTAATCAGAAATATCACTGTGTTTCAAGAGCAGTTGGAAAAGAGAAAATTTATATGAAATCCAGGCAAACGTCAGTTCTTTCTACCTGAGTATATGTATGTTTTCCCCAGCAAACTCAATAATTCACACTTAATAGTAAAGGGGTTAGAGGATCTTATGCAAAATAAGGCAGAGAGTCAGCCTACCATCTTGAAGGTGATCTATTACACACCGTAATTCCCCAGGGTCAGGCATTTGTGAATCAGAACTGTATCAAATAGCTAAATGTTGAACCTATGCTTAATTAATATAATTTAAGAATAAAGGAGAAAAGATGGAACCTTAAGATGTACTCTGTGTTGATTGTCAATAATGTAACAAAGCTGTAAAATTCTTTAAATACAAGAGTAGGAAGACCAATAACACTCTTAGAAATTATGAAAAGTTTGTTGGGAGTAATGAGCCTCCATACCTGCTCTGTCCCAAAGCTCCCAGTGTCCTTGGAAAGACAACTTTGGAGTCTTTCTACTTGATAAAATTAAGGAGCTAGACTAGATGATTTCACCCTTGTATTGTTAAGATTATTATTCTGTACATTGCTAGACTAGGATAATAAACAATACTAAGTTCTATGGATAGTTAAAGTGACTTTTTAAAAAAGTATAAAGAAAATCATATTCATTACATATTTTATTCATTCACCCTTTACAAAGAACAAAGCTGGTTGCCAATATTCTTTCCATTTAAAAACAAATGCTGCAAATAACCTGATTTATTCTACATTTGGCTCCCATTTTATTTATAATCTATGATCTTTAAAATGAGAGAGAGACACAGAAACAGACAGTGACAGAGAAAGAGACAGAGAGACCCTAAGGAGGAAAAATCTAGAACACTGACCCTATTTAAGTATCACTATTTTATAAGAGTTCTGGATGAGTTTATAATATAGACTACAAGAAACACATAAAACGACTGATCATCTTTTTAGAAAAGGCAATTATTATGATCCATCTTCCTTAAATAGAAGTTTTCTACAACTGCTAGCTAAGAGCATAGGCTTAAAAGAGCAAAAATGATTTTAATGCAATTTTTCAAATTGCTTTAAGGAGATAGAAATATTTCATTATTGGAAAGCAATTGTTATTCTGAGTTAGGTGATGACAGAAATAAAATTTTGCTTTCAAAAGGCCGCATGTTATTTGTATTACTGAAAAACATACAGGGCCCTCATTAATCTGCATTATGAGTCAGGTCCTAGTAAAAGAGCTTCCTAGGTGGTCTACACACATCTTCCAACAGGTAAACTAACCCAGGAGTCAATTTTAAAGGAAATTTGTTTAGACAAAAGGGTTTTTAGGTAATTGTTTTTAAATAATCAAATTCATCCCTGAGGAATGTGACATATCTTTGTCATAACTGAAGGGAAGGCCAGCTATGTCCCAGGTATGCAATGCAAGATGACAATCTACCGAACCGTTCTCTGATGTGATAGTTCCTAGGCATGTCTCAATCCTGTTTCTGTAATCAATCCAGGGAAGCTGAGCTTCCACACAAACATCATTCCTGCCTTCACCCAACTCCCCATGACTAGCACATTAATGGAATTCATTTAAAGTGACAAAAGGCCTTTCCCCTCTTGAAGCAGACATCACCAAATAAAGACTTCCCAGGAATGCAACTTGCATGTACAAAAGAGTATTGGTATATTTAGCCCACTAATCAAAGGGCTGTCATTAGCAATTATTTGACTCATTTTCACTGGGCCATTTTGAATCAATCCAAACAAACCCTGGAAAAGTTATGGAAAAAGAAAAACCGTATTTCTGAAATTATACAGCTCAAAAAGGCTTTCATATTGAAGAATACTGTCCAACACCCCAGTATAATAAGCCAGTTTTACATGGCAATAACAGAAACTAAATTAAAATTTTGAATACCTTTATCCAGAACAAATGGTAGCAACTAGTACCTTTTAGAAATGTTTACAGCTGGCCTTCCTTCTGGACTTTGGTGATTGATTTGAGATTCAGCAGGAGGTAAACACCATGCTATTAGCAGGCCTGGTCTGCATTCAGACACACACCAACCTCTGCACAGGTCCAGGGATATCAAGTCTTTAAAGTTTACTGGGAACCTCATTAGCTTAAGAAATAACTAACTTAGAAGCATTTGGTGGTGAGAGCCAGAGACTAAGAAATAAAGTCTTCCAAGAAGATGCATGAACACTGTTGATAAACTGAAAGAACATTTCAAGAAATCGTGACACACAGCATGGTTGGCATACACTGACAATCAGCAAGTTGCTAAATAATGAAATCTATAACCAAAAAGATAGAAACTAAAAGTTTTATTACTTAATTGCTTTCTGGCAGGACACTATGACCATAATTAATATGCAAAAAGCTGTATTAGGTCTCTGCCATTTGATCTGCACTGGTCGGGATGCGTCCCCCTACCCCAGGCCCCCAATCTGCCATGCTGCTGAAAAATCATCATTATCATCATAGTCCTTTTCATAGAAAAATGGGTACACATCACATGTCTGAAGTATTTTATAGTTTATTTAATCCTCAGAATAGTTCTGGGAGAAAAGCAAGCAAGGTATAGCAGAAAAAGGAACAAAATAGAGTTGAAATCCCTAAGGCCTGGGTTTGAATCAATGTGTTATCTTCCTAAATTGGGGGAAATTACTTAACCTTTGTAAACCTCCATACCCTAATGTTAAAACTGTAACTAAATAATATTCTCCTTGTAGAGATGTTTAAAATTTAAACATTTCATAAATGAAGACATTTAAATTTAGAAAAGTTAGGTGACTTGTGTAAGATCACACAACTAAATAGCAGTAACAGGACAAAAACACAGGAACTCGAGAATTTCAAGAATTCCATCCCTCATTGTTTACTTCAGTTGTCATTATAGGTCTCAGACTGTGTAGGAGCTCAGTTCTCATCTGAGCTCTCTGACCAAGCTCACATAATCTCTGCTCTGAGACAGCGACTCTTGCAGCCCCTAATGGCCTCTCCTTCCTCTTAACTCCTGTAGTGCTGTCTGTGTAGCTTCACTGGGACCTATTGTCACATATATTATAAATGATAGTTGAATTGATAAGTTTACCAATAGGTAGATAGATGAATGGATAGGTAGACATACAGTATAAAAGAGTTTTTCTTTACTTAAACATATACAGTAAGTCCCTTAAAGGCAAGGAAACACATTTATGTTTATTAGGCATATGCACAACATTTTTATGATGCTTTCCATTGACAAAGTTCTTCTACCTACAAAGGTTACTTTACAATTGGACTTTAACATACTTTTTTTTAAAGATGAGAATGATATAGCTATAGTCAAGAAGTGGTATAAAATTATCTATTCAATATTGCCAAGGAAAAAGAAATGGTAGTGAATTTCAGTATAAATTGAAGTGACTCAGACTCCCCAGTATGGAGGGATTTTTCCATCCCCCACCCTCAGTTGGCTGATGTATCTTTCCATAATAATGTATACCAAACAGAATGAATAATTGCCTCTGAAAAGAAAAGCACCCACACTCATGATGAACCTTTTACTGTCATGTCCTTGGAATGATTTAAATTCTTGAGGCCCAAAGACTGTTATTAACTCCACACATGATGTTTAGGTTGAACATCTTATTAAACTCTTCTTAACATTTTAGATTTGATTACGGCAATTGCATCAGCTCTTGGTTCCCATATAGTTCAGTAACTGGACTCATCTTAAATTTTTTTTACATAAATAGATATTGAAAAGAGTTTAATAGGCATCTGGTCCAAATGTAAATCATTCAGAGTAAACTTTAGAGATGATTATGCAACGTTTCCTCACAGTTGTTCCTAACTACCCATGCCAAATTATCACTGAAGCCAAGTTGTTACACCTTGAGCCTAACAGAAGATTATTTTTCATTTTGTGTTTGCCCCAATCTAAGTTCTGTTTGAATATCTAAAACAGCTAATTAGCCTTCTCCTCATAATAATTATTTAAAAATATGGAGATAATTATTAAAATAACCTTAAGCTAGTGTATTTTTAACAAGTCAGATGCTGTTCAGCATCCAGTGTAATTACCCCAATTTTTTTGTTGAGTTGCAACGAATATGTGCACCCTGATCAAACCCCTCTAATCATTCCTAAGTTTAAAAGAACTGTCTTAAGCTAAACTGTACTCAGGTTCAACATATGTACCCAGGTTTAGTCTAATTGAGAAGAGAGGGGTTTTGTCATGGTTGCTAGTTTTTTGGGGCATAGGGATCAGATTGAGACTCTAACTGCTTTTATTTGACTATAAAATTACTTGCCCAATGTACTAACCAAATTTCCATTTTGAAAACAATAATCCCCCCAACCCATTTCTAATGAGTATTTCTTCTGTAGATTAATGGACTACATGTTGCCACATAAACATAAAAGTTAGGAAACCTGTTCAATTTATTCCTCCAGTTCTAATGAAATGGAACACGTCTGATACACACTGATATCAAAATACACTTATCTGATGCACATAATAGAAATACATCTGAAATTTACTTTATAGGGAAGTTTTTAAATGATAGAAGAATAGCAATGCAACCTCAACCATGTTTCACTGCCCTCCTTCCTGAGATCAAAATATTCAATCAATTTACCAGAATTCAGTTCTGCTGAATGTACCCCCAGTGCCCCGCACAATGGCTGCAAGTGAATAAATAGCTGTGGAAAAAGTCAGTGTATGGATTGATGAATTTGGGGTTGATGGGCAAACTAAAAAGTTAGGTGATGATTCTTTCATGTTGCTAAAGACTTAGCATTACTTGAGAATAAGCCAAAATGTGGATATGCAAGAGAAATCAAAATTGCACTTTTTAAACAAAGAAAATGTTCACAAGTTTTGGTGATTCCAGACAGTCTGGAGTTGAATACAATTTTATAGCCTCTTACTTCTTTAAAACCTATTTATAAAATATAGATAATTTAGATAAAACTGAATATTTCTTCAAATATCTAGACTTGAATTTGTCATGTGATTGGTAATGCCAGGATAAAACTACCCTGCTACTCAAAGGGATTTTGTTTTCACAAAGAATGTTTATTCTGTTTTTTTCTCTTTTAGTCTGTCACACCCATAAGATGCTAACTAGCTATCTTTTCCACAAAGTATAGCGGATTTTTTTTCTTTGCCTTGCATTTAACTTTTTCACAGCTCATTTATTCCAAAATTTAGCTCAGATTCAGGGGTCTCATTGTTCCCACAATATGATTTTCTCACACTCATTTCTGTGTCTTTGCTTGTGTTGAATCTTTCAACATAGAATACACTTTCGTATTCACCAGGGCCCATGTGTAATTGCCCTACTCCGTCCCTTAGCGCACCACACAATTTATCATTCTGTTTTTTACTCTCTTTGTGATTGGTCCATGTATTCCCCTGGTCTCTCCAACTAGATCATAATAATTTGAAGGTAAGACGTTGTCTTTTGCTTCTTTGTCACTTACATGGTCTGACACATGCTAACATATTAACAGATGCCCAATAAATGGAGTATTTATTTGAGAAGAGGATTCCACAAGCACAATGGCACTGTAACCTGTTTTACTTAGAAACAGTGCTGCAGAAAACCATATAAATCCAAAATATACCTGATTTTGTATTTTACATGCATGTAAATATTTTTACATATATAAAAGGAGGGAAGAAATATTGACGTTTACTTTTTTTTAAATGGAAGTGTGGGAAAAATATTTTGCTTAAAGTTTTCCAGACTTCTTGCTTGTGCTTGAGGCCATTTCTACCCAGCTTTTAAAAACAAAGCACTTTATTTCTGCTAGTGACAAGTCAAAACACAGCAGGTAGAAGAAAAATTATGAGTGTAACTCATATTAATGAATCAATTAATACGTGTCTGATGCGTGCAGGCTCAGTTTTACAGGCAGCTACTTGTCCCATCCAGAGCCCTATCAGTCTGCTGCCATCCCTCATGAGTCAACAGTAAAAGCAGCTACAGGGATATTCTAGGCCTTAAGTCAGTTCTGACTACAGTGGTTTCATATCTGTTCTGTTTATTTCGTATTAGGTGATACTATTCTTATTACTGTATTACATTAGAGATGCTCTAGCCGAAAGAGAAACGCGCCAATATCTCCACAAATCTCAGATTCTAACGTGTGGCTTGGTCTCATCCAAAGCCAAGGCTAATGTTGGTGCCTAACTTGCATAAACAGTAGAGAAACCAATTTATCACAACCCTTCATATCTGTTGCCTGTTTATTCCATTTTCCAAGCACAGGTATGAATATGCATGGGACATAAATTCACCACGAAAGCAATAGTGATCCAGTGTGTCACAATATGTATCAGGCTTCTCATTCATTTTTGAAAGAGTTCCTAAACACAAGGGAAAGATTTATATTAAAGTCTCATATAAACTTCAAGGAGACAGAACTACCTGGCTCCCAGATGTATCATGTGATGGTTCTTCCATTTGTGTGTGCCATTTTCCTGTTAATTCACCTCCATTACTCACATTTTTATTCCAAAAAGTAATTAGTACATGACTTCTATGTGGCAGGTTGTGCACCAGGCAAAGGAATACATTGTCCTCATGGGACTTTTCATCCTGTGGTATTGGAAGCCTATATAAACTTCTGTTTGTTTGGCTATTTCTTCAACTACCATTTTCTGGCACTATCAGCAGTTGTCTGTCATCTGCAAGGCCACATCTTACTCCACTGTATCTGTCCTTCTACCCAGGGCCTATTTAGACTAAGTGATACGTCTGGTGTAAGATGGTGACCCCGTTCTCCCTCTCCTGTTTGCTGTGTGCACATAAATATGCTCCGTAACACCCATCCTACAGGTATCGTATTCAGCACTTTTTTTGTTAACTGACAATCTCAGTGTATGTTTTATTTTTTGTAATTCTAAGATGGTTTTCCAAGATTTCCTGCCTGATTTTCCAGGACCGTGAATATGAAGAGGTATATCATTCCCATCATTATGTTATAGTATATGGCAAAAGGGATTTGCAAATGGACTTCAGGTTACTAATCAGTTGACTTTGAGTTAATCAAATGGAAAATTATCTGGGTGGGTCTAATGTAATCATAAGAAACCTTTAAAAGCAGAGAGTTTTCTCAAGCTGGTAAAAGAAGAAGTCATGTTTTAAGCATAAAAAGCAGAGCAATTGGCTACTAGGAGTAGAGAATAGGCCCATTAACAGCCAGCAAGGAAATAAGGATCTTAGTCCTACAGCCACAAGGAACTAAATTCAACCAACAGCCTGAATGACCCCTCTCCAGGGCCTCCAGATAAGAGGCCAAGCTGCCATCTTGACTTTATTCTTGTGAGACCCTAAGCAGAGATTCCTTCTGAGTCCAATTGGACTTCTGACCTACAGAACTATAAGATAATAGGGGTGTTTAATCTGTTCAATTTGTGGTGGTTTCTTACACAGCAATAGAAAACTAACACAAAAGCATTTCCTTTCCAATTTAAAATGCTCTCTTCATCACTGGTTTTCTACAATTTGATTATAACGTATCTTAGCAAAAAACGTGTATCTGCAGCACTGTGGGACACTGTTTTAGGCATCCAGTTCTCTACCATCTTACTATCCAATGTTTGAGCATAAATCAAAGCTATTGGAAACTCCTCTATTGCAAACCTCTGATAAGATATGTATATTCAGTGACCATTTAGTTCAGTACATTAACTTTTAAGGATGTTTATTTCCTACCTCAACTAGAATAATGTGATCCTTCTTTTCAGAAAAATTGAGAATTTTACCCAAAATATGAGAGGTATTTTAGGGAAGTGACATACAAGAGTGGAATGACAGTTGAAAAAAGCAGAAAAACTCCACTTAAATCTCTGAAAATCACACCCATTTTATCCTGAACAATATATAGAATCAGAAGTACATTGACTCAGTGCCTAACATTATAACATAAGGAGTGATAGTTATAAGTTTTTCTCAGAACATCACTGCAATCTTCCAGCTAACTGCCAAATCTAATCAGCTCTGAAGGATTAAAATATAAATGTGTACTCACAAGTTCTAAACACATGTTTATGTTATTTCTAATTTGTTTAAAAGTCACTGCATACAAGAGACTTTCAATACCATGTCAAAATGACGGTATAAAGACCCTACGTCTTGAAACAGCAATATTTTTTTAAGTCACAAGGAAGTGGGTAATTATTGTTCACAAACATCTTTAAAATCTAGTGTAATATTTTTATCTCTACTTCACATACATATAGAAACCAAACCACAAAATGAAGATCTAGGTAAGTGTTATCTAGTTGCCTCTCCCTGCCTCAGACAATAATGACAACAAGAGCAAAGCCAGGATGACGTGTAGGACCTGGTGCCTCTGTGGAGTCAAGTCATTCAACTTCTGGGGCAATAACACACCCAGAAAAATCACCTGAGAAACATACCTAGAATGGTAGATTCAATCAATCAAATTCTGTGAATTGGAAAGGTATTCTACAGAGGGGATTTTGAGGAAATAATAATACCGTCCAGTTTCTCCTCCACCCCAGAAAATGAAAAACTGATGTTTTGCATACTTCAACCTTAAAGAGTAAGTTTGTAAGAGAAATGCAGCCCTCAGGAAAGAATACCTGAGGGAATTTATAGCCCAACAGATGAATAATCAGTAACCACTGAATTCTCACTATGAAAACCTATTTGTCTAAAACGTGCTTTACATCCCTTATTTCCACACGAAGGTTGCCTGGTCCAGATGGAAAAAAAAAAAAAAGCATTCAATAGCTCTATGCAAATTATTTTTTAAAACCACCAAGTGGAAATGAAACCTCAGCCTTCTCAAACATAAAACAAATTTAATTGTATACCAACAGTCATTATTTTAACCTAGTCAAGACCTTCTCCAGGGCTAATCTGAGGAGAACTTGAGAGTACTTGGTGTGATTTAAGAGCAATATATCAAATGGAAAATCATATTAATTAACGAGTACCATGTCTGTTTTAAAGGTGAGGTGTTTTCTGAAATACTAAAGGCTGGGGAATGATAGGGCTTCCTTCAAGTGATTCTTAGTTAGGTCTCAGATGTCCGCATTTGCCTCACCTCTGTATTCTGAAATGAAGCCCGTTGATCCCTTTGTTTTTGCTTTTGGCTCCATTCTCATTACAGATGCTCCAGTGAGGCCTTCACCATTTCTTGTCACTCCTACATCCTTCAAGCCCAACTTCCCTAGTCCCCACCAGCAGCACCCCTCTTGCCGCTGCATTCCATTTTCTGTAGAGCCCCAGAGGGACTTTTAAAATGCTGATCAGATCATCACTGTTTGTGATTAAAGCTCTCTAATGGATCACTGATCCCATTCCAAATAAATGTGTGGTGCCTGTCCATAGCTCCTGTGACCTGACAAGTCCAATCTGGGCCATTCTCTCTAACCTTGTCTCTACCTCCCTCTATCTAGCCTTCCTGAGGCTCTTTGAAAATGCCCAGCTCCCTGCTGCTCCCAAGGTCAGCATGGAGTGATGTCCCCCCAGACCGTCACACAACTCACTGGCTCGATCCCTTTGGGTCTCTTCTCTGGTATCTCCTCGCCAGAGAAGCCTTCCCTGACCACTCTCTCTAGTAGAACAACTGCCCTCCCACCATTTTCTCTTCCCGTTGTGGTGCTTGTTTTATTTTATTATTTATTATCACTTAGGGCACTTACCATGATCCTTATCATTTATTATTTATTTGGCTTGTGTTTATTGCCAGTCTCTCCAACCAAAGAGTAGGGTTTTCATCAGAACTATTCACTGCTGAACCAAAATCACAAAGATGTTGGCACAGAGTAGGCATCCTGTTTGAATACTCTTATTGAAAGGCACTTGTATTATAAAGGTATCAAGATGTCAAGTATGGGGCCACTTACCAAGATGGACATTCAATAAATGGTTATTATTATTTTATAAAACTAAACCTAAATGCAAAATAATGTTAGAACATGCTTATGGTTTAGTTCTTAGATATCTTATGAATATGAATTAATGCAACTCTCAAAGTCTTATTTTTAAACCCATACCTAAGATTTAAAATAAATTTGACCAAAAGTAAATGAAAATCAAAAGCATTTTCATTGATACATATGTCTGTACAAAAGCACACACATGCATGTATATTCTCACAGAAATGGGAATTTAGTAGATGCTCAACAAATGGTAGTTATCACTATCATTTCTTTAGATGATTTAGGGAATATTAGCAGTATGACATTTAATATAAATATTACCAGTGCAAATTTTATGAACTAATTGAAAAAGTGCTACCATTAAGTGCATATTTACCACATTTTTATTCTTAGGAACAGTGTGATTTTAACAAATTTTATGTGCTGATGATAATAGTTTTCTGTCATTTTTTTTTTAAAGCATGAAGAAAAATGGCTTGTCATTTCTGTTTAATTCTTATGGATTCAATAGGCATTTTAAGTTTTAAACACTGTATCTGGATGTTATAATGACCTTTTTGCCAAATTTTGATGATTGAACCCATTTGTAATAAATAATCTTATTTATAGAAACAAAATATAGCCTTATGTTTAAAGGCTATAGTTAGACTAATACCTAGTAGCAATTAACAGTAAATAATAAAATATCTTATAAAATAAATAGATTGATATTTTTGAATCTCTGTACAACTTATAGGAAATGTTTTCTCTCATGATCAAATTAAATATGACCATTTACTTATTCATTCATAACCATGGACACATCAACTGACAAATCTACCCCTTTTTAAGCATTTTCTTCTCTAAAATTTTGAAATACAAAAAATGATCTTTTTGTTTTTTCCAGTCAATTTATACAAAGCAATAAGTTAATAAATCAATATGTCAAGATGTAGTATATGTCCTTAGAAGAGTTAGGTAGGGATATAAATCAAGTAAATATAAGTCACTTAAATTCATTATTATTAAAAGGATAGTACAAATATAACCGTTACACCCATCTGCTAAGGAAATCTCTCTAAGTGCAGTGGAAATTTTTATAGCCAATAAAAAACCATTTTACCAAACAGAGAATGTAATCTTCCCATCAAGTGTACACTTCAAAGATCTCATGTTTATATTTTCCTCAATGATCATTTAATTTTATGTTATTATTGTTGAAAAATTATGTACAGTATTCCATAAATTCTACTGTCTGCTTTTAGAAATTCTCCAGAACATCTTTCTAAGATTGATAAATTATTCATTTCCTAAAGTTGTGCATCAGAGCTTTGCAGTCCACAAATAGTATATAATAAATTATGCAGGATATACCTTACAGACATGGAGTTTGCAAAGAGACCCAGCATGCACTGTGCTCCTCACAAAAAAAGTGGTTTCATTTACTGATGGTTTGACATCCTTCCAGGTGATTATAAAACTTTACATAATTTAGCAATTTAATCTGAATCCAAATAGATAGATTTTAAATTGGACCCAATTTAGGTATATTAGAAAATTGTCTTCCAGTAGCATTTAATCTTCATTCAGGAAAAGAAACCCTTTTGCTAGTTCTATCCTTTCATTATCAAGCCCTAGACTTTACATAGTCCTACACTTAATGACAGAAACTTAACACCAGCTCTTCATTTTCCTCATGTAAATTGGAAGTCTTTTCCTTTTTCTCTTATGAAGTGAGGGGCTGTCTTTAGATTTGACATGACTATAGCCATATAATGATTTTTTGGAATGCTTTGACAAAACTGGGTCCTCTAAGGACCACCCCATCCTCCTTTCCTGTCTCCGAAGTAAGGAAGACTTTTCCATTAGAGACTCTTTAATATTTGTTGAGGTTACCTTTCAACAGTGAAAATATATAAATATCAGTGGAGATTTCAACTACCAAGTATCAAACTTAGGTATATCAAAAGCTGTCTTCCAGCAACATTGCATTTCACTGCATGACAGAACACTCAGCAACTTCAGAGAAGGAAACCTGATTTTAGAATAGTGTGAGAAACACTGAGATATGATGGTGGGAATGTTATACCCCTCAGTCTGGCAAAGAAAAAAAACAAAGTCACAAACCTTCTGTAAAGCAACACCTGATCCTCACTTTATATCCATGTTTAGTTCCTGCATTTGAATCAGTATGACTTGGGCCTTTCATCCATCTAGACTCCCAGAAGGACAGTCATCCTGGATGTGTCAGTGTTTACTACAGTAGAACACTCACTCAGCCTATATCCCAGCAATTCCCTTTCCAAGTCTGTACCCAAACAAGACACATATATATTCACCAAAAGACAAATACAACAATGTTTGTAGTGATATTACTGGTAATAGCCAAATATTAGAAAAAGCCAATGTCCATCATCAGTAGATTGAATTAATAAATTGTGCTCTGTCTATGCAGTGGAATATTATCCAGCAGTGGGAATGAATACAACCATATAGCTTCATCACACAGTATTAAGCAAAATAAGCCAAACACATACAAAAAGAATGTATACTACTTATCTCATTTACATAAAAAGTTCAAATACTAATATACGATATCAGAAATCAATTATTTTCCTTTGAAGGGAGCAGGGACTGGGAAGGAGCAGGAGGAATATTCTGGAATTGTTGAAATATGCTATTTCTTCATCTGGGTGCACGTCATACAACATGTTGACTTGATGAAATCTGTTGAGCTGTGCCCTTATAATTTGTCCACTTTTCTGTATGTAGGACACAATTCAATAGCAAGGTTTAAAAACTAAACTTTAAAAAAGGTCCAAAAACAAGCAAAACACATTAACTGGAAGAATACATGTTTCCACAAGTTATCAGGTCATTTGCAGTACAGGAACTAAAACTCAACAAATTATAAGAAAAATAGTATGTCTACCTTTTATGTCACCAGTTTGAAATTGC
This sequence comes from Manis pentadactyla, assembly GCF_030020395.1. NCBI lineage: Eukaryota > Metazoa > Chordata > Mammalia > Pholidota > Manidae > Manis > Manis pentadactyla. The sequence goes on along the minus strand of NC_080021.1, from coordinate 96,674,054 downwards.
CCTAAAATATTGACTTTATCTGAAACATTCCACACATATCATTTGGAACAAATCAGAGTTCTAATTTAGTGTGTCCATTCATGAAATGCTTTTAGGATGGGCTTCAGACACCAGTCACTCAGAGATGGATCAGGATCATTTGGGGAAAACTTTCCTGACCCAACTTTCACACGTGTGTCTGCTATGCTCTCACAATTCAAACAAGAAAAAAAAAAAAATCAAAGATACTAGAATTCCATCCTACACTTCCGTCATTAAAGGTCACTTTACATCACTGACAAGATACGTGCAGTGATTAAGACATGCCGTCATTGGGAAATTCCCCATTCTTGTGATCTTCTGTAGATCTCATCACTCATTCCCAGAGATGTTATAATCGTGGACTTCATCAGAGTTATTCACATAAATCAATAGCTGACAAAATTAAACTGTGACTGAAATGCAGAGTCATTGTTTCATCAAGTCTGCTGGATGGGTTTTTGAAGCAGCAAATTCAGTGATGATTCTCCTGATTGAATTAGCACCCCATAGAAGTCTGGCTCTTAAATCTTCCCTCAAATGTCTACTATCCATTCACACGAGGATTTCAATTTAGAGGTGATCAAGAAAGCAACATCTCGTTTCAAGGAAGAATTGTCTCTTTCATGTGGTCTGTTTTACATAAACATGAATGAAGATGCACATTTATGGAGAAGCATTTGCCATTTGAAAGCATTTTACAATCAGCAAGCAATTCACTTCCCTTCCTGAGCCTCTATGAAAAGAAAATCAGTCTTTCTCTATGACCACGTCCCTCTTTTTTTGGTATAAAAGACCCTAAACATAACAGACAAAACTTGAATAGCAAGTTGGTGGTAGGTCCATGTCTAGGACCAGGGGCCACTCTCTTTGAGCTCTTTGAGTTGAGGCATTTTTGTCTTATGGTCTCACTTAAAAAGACAATATAATACAACACAGTAAGGTAATATATGTGACTGCTTCTTTATAGATCCCTCACTCTTTATATTTTCTTTGACATAGTAAATCTGACTGTATAAATTCATGACACTTTCATTCCAATCACTGTAGGACCAAACACAAAATTTCACACAAAATTTAGTACATCTTCTTCTATCAGGCTGTATGCACTGAACCTTATCAGAAGAAATGCATTTATCTTTTCAACTCTGTTGTCACACCCCAATACCAATGAAATGGGGAACAAGTAAAAGCATAAAGTGTATCAAATAGACAAATGCATTACATATTTAAAACATTCTACTTTATTGTCTTTCATCAAATGGAAAACCTACACAGTACAGATAGAGTTGGATATATTGGGAAAGATTATTAAATATAACAAGCGAGGAGAAAAAGATGGCAGTGTGAGAAGGAGGCAGAAACCTCCTCACAAAATCACATAAAACATGAAAATACAGCAAGTACAACAAATCCTGAAAAAGAAACCTGAAGATTGCAGAGCAGACTTCCTACATCTGGGGAAAAAGAAAAGACCTCACAGAAAAGAATAAAGTAGCAAAGCTACAATCCAATGGGACTCAAGCCCTCCCCCACCCCAGCCCACAGGTGGGGGGAAAGAAATGGAGCAGGGAGGGAGTAGAAGCCCAGGACTGCTGAACACCCAGGCCTGAAGATCTGCTCCGGGAGCACAAACCCACATTACATGGTGCTCTGGAGATGAGTGATATTGGAAAGCAAGGACAGGCAAAACACTCGGAAAGACTAAGATTCCAGCTGCTTGTGGAGAAAAGGTACACACAACTGGCCCCCCTGAGACAAAAGAAAGGCAGGCAATTTGAAGGGCTTCCCAGCAGCAAGAGAGTTGCTAAAGGGGCAAAAATTACACAAAGCTTGCTGCTCAGGAGAAAGGGCAGGTGGACAAAACATTCCCAGCATATTCACCCCAGCAGGTTGGGAACTCTCAGGAGCTTCAGATGCTCCATCTCCCTGGCTGGCTATGCAGCCCTGAGGCCCTCCACTGCAGTAGGCAGCCTGCCACTCATTCCCCCCAGCAGGCCCTGGTCCAACACACCTACTGCCCCTTCCATCACACTAGTCCAGTTGAGGGTGGCCCAACTTACAGCAGCTACAGGGGCATAGCCCAGAGGCTCCTCCCTACACATTCAGCTCACTGGACCTAGCAATGGAGGCAAGGACTACAGCCAGGAAGGCAGGAAAGAGCTCTTTCCTCCTGGCAGGCACTACTTCTACTTGCCTGTGACCAGTTCTACCATTGCTGCAGGTTCATGGTAGCACCAGAGAGCTTCTGGGCACTACAGGGCACCACCTACAAAAAGTTATTATTCCACAGGAAACACTAAAAATAATGAAGTGGCAAAGAAATTTGGTCCACAAAATTACAAGAAAAATGCCAGAAAGAGGGTTAAGTGAAACTGAAATCACTAATCTTCTTGATAAACATTTCAAAATAAAAGTCAGAAACATCCTCATGAAGTTACAGAAAAATATTGAAGATCTCAAGGAGGATTTATATGAAGAGATAGGGACTTTGAAAAATACAATATCTGAAATGAGACATACATTGAAGGGATTTAAAGTACATTAGATGAGGTGGAGGAGAAAAATGAAGTAGAAATCAGACAACAGGAAAACAAAGAAGGTGAGGCACACAGAGAAAAAAAGATCTCTAGGAATGAAAGAATAATAAGAGAACTGTGCGACAAATCCAAATGGAACAATAGTTACATTGGAGGGGTACCAGAAGAAGAAGAGAGAGAAAAAGAGATAGAAAATCTCTTTGAGGAAACAGTTGTTGAAAACTTACCCAAATTGGGGAAGGAAATAGTCACTCAGCTTGTGGAAGTACAGAGATCTCCCAACACGAGGAACCCTAGGATGACAACAAGGCAAATAATAATTAAAATGGCAAAGATCAGGGCCAAGGAGAGAATACTGAAAGTAGCCAAAGAGAGGGAAAAAAAAACACTTATAAAGGAAACACCATCAGGCTATCATCAGAATTCTCAGCAGAAACCTTACAGACCAGAAGTGAGTGGCATGATATACTTAATGTAATGAAACAGAAGGGCCTCCAACCAAGAATACTCTACAACATTTAAATTTGAGGCAGGGATTAAACAATTTCCAAATAAGCAAAAACTGATAGAATTCGCTACCACCTAACCATTTCTACAAGATATTTTAAAGGGACTGCTCTTGATGGAAATGCTCCTAGAGCTAAATAGCTGTCACCAGAGGAAATAAATACACACCAAAGGTAGTAGACCAATTAATTACTAAGCAAATACATAATTTAAAAAACTATTCACAAACTTAGTCAAGGGACAGACAAAGAGAACAGAAAATGACACCTAATATATAAAGGGTGGAGGACAAAGAAGAAAAAGGGAGGAGGAAAAAAAAAAACTTTAGATTTTGTTTGAAAAAGAGTAATAAGTGCTTTGAGATAGACTGTTAAATAGTAATGAAGCTGCTGCTGAACCTTTGGTAACCACAAATTATAAGCCTACAATGGCCATAAGTATATATCTATCAATAATCACCATGTAAATGGACTGAATGCACCAATCAAAAGACATAGAGTTGCAGAATGGATAAAAAAGCAAGACCTATCTATATTCTACCTACAAGAGACTCACTTCAAACCCAAACACAGACACAGACTAAAAGTGAAGTGCTGGAAAAAGATATTACATGCAAATAATAGGGAGAAAAAAGTGGGAGTAGCAGTACTTATATCAGAAAAAATAGACTTCAAAACAAATAAACTAATGAGACAAAGAAGAATATTACATAATGGTAAAGGGATCAGTCCAACAGGGGGATATAACCATTATAAATATCTATGTGCCCAACATAGGAGCACCAGAATTTGTGAAATAAAAAACTAACAGAATTAAAGGGGAAAATAAAATGCAACACATTTATCTTAGGAGACTTCAATACACCAATCGCACCAAAAGACAGATTAACCAGACAGAAAATAAATAAGGACACCAAGGCACTGAACAGTGCATTAGAAAAAATGGACATAATAGAAATCTACAGAACATTCCACTCAAAAGCAGCAGGATACACATTCTTTTCAAGTGCACATGGAACATTTTCCTGAATAGATCACATACTAGGCCACAGAAAGAGCCTCTATAAATTCAAGAAGATTAAAATTATGCCAACCAGCTTCTCATACCACAAAGGTATGAAACTAGAAATAAACTGTGCAAACAAAAAAGCCCACAAACACATGGAGGCTTAACAACAAGCTCCTAAATGATCAATGGATTAATCACCTAATAAAAACAGAGATCAAACAATATATGAAGACAAATGAAAACAACAGCACAACACCCCAACTTCTATGGAACACAGCAAAGACACTTCTAAGAGGAAAGTATATAGCAATCCACACCTATTTAAAGAAGGAAGAACAATCCCAAATAGTGTAAATTCATAATTATTGAAACTGGAAAAAGAAGAACAAATGAGTCCCAAAGTCAACAGAAGGAAGGACATAATAAAGATCAGAGAAGAAATAAATAAAATTGAGGAGAATAAAACAATAGAAAAAAATTAATTAAACCAAGAGTTGGTTCTTTGAGAAAATAAACAAAATAGATAAATCCGTAGCAGGACTTATTAAGAGAAAAAGAGAATTGACATACATAAACCAAACCAGAAATGAAAAAAGAAAAATCACTACGGACACCACAGAAATACAAGGAATTATTAGCGAAAACTATGAAAATCTATATGCTAACAAACTGGATAACCTGGAAAAAATGGACAATTTTCTAGAAAAACACAACTTTCTAAGAATGACCAAGGAAGAAAGAGAAAATCTAAACAGACCAATTACCAGCAATGAAATTGAATCAGTAATCAAAAAACTACCCAAGAACAAAACCCCCGGACCAGGTGGATCACCGCTGATTATTATCAGACATTTAGAGAAGACATAATATGCATTATCCTTAAACTGTCCAAAAATAAAAGAGGAGGCAATACTCCCAAACTCATTCTATGAAGCCAGCATTACTCCAGTATGAAAACCAGGCAAAGACACCACAAAAAAGAAAAATACAGATCAATATCCCTGATGAACATAAATGAAAAATTACTCAAAAAAAGATTAGCAAAACAAATTAAAAAATACATCAAGAGGATCATACACCATGATCAAGTGGGATTCATCTCAGGGATGCAAGGATGGCAAAACATTTGAAAATCCATCAACATCATCCACTACATCAACAAAAAGAAGAACAAAGCCACATGATCATCTCTATAGACACTGAAAAAGCATTCGACAAAATTCAACATCCATTCATGATAAAAACTCTCAACAAAATGGGTATAGAGGGCAAGTACCTCAACATAATAAAGGCCATATATGACAAACCCACAGCCAATATCATACTTAACAGCAAGAAGGTGAAAGCTTTTCCCCTAAGATCGGGAACAAGACAAGGATGCCCACTATCCCTGCTTTTATTCAACATAGTACTGGAGAGCCTAGCCATGGCAATCAAACACAAAGAAATAAAAGGTATCCAAATTGGTAGGGAAGAAGCCAAACTGTCACTGTTTGCAGATGACATGATATTGTATATAAAAACCCTGAAGTCTCCACTCCAAAACTACTAGAACTAATATCTGAATGTAGCGAAGTTGCAGGATACGAAATTAATACACAGAAATCTGTTGCATGTCTAAACACTAATGATGAACTAGCAGAAACAGAAATCAGAAAAACAATTCCATTCACAATTGCATCAAAAAGAATAAAATACCTAGGAATAAACCTAACCAAGGAAGTGGAAGACCTATACCCTGAAAACTACAAGACACTCTTAAGAGAAATAAAGAGGACACTAATAAATGGAAATTCATCCCATGCTCTGGGGTAGGAAGAACTAATATTGTCAAAATGGCCATCTTGCCTAAAGTAATCTACAGATTCTATGCAATCCCTATCAAAATACCAGCAGCATTCTTCAATGAACTGGGACAAATACTTCTAAAATTCAGATGGAACCAAAAAAGACCCCAATCCTGAGAAGGAAGAATAAAGAGTAGGGAGGAATATGCTCTCCAACTTCAAACTCTACTACAAAGCCACAGAATTCAAGACAATTTGGTACTGGCTCAGGAACAAACCCACAGACCAGTGGAACAGAATAGAGAGTTCAGATATTAACCCAAGCATATATGATCAATTGATAAATGATAAAGGAGCCATGGACATACAATGGGGAAATGACAGCCTCTTCAACAGCAGGTGTTGGCAAAACTGGACAGATACATGCTAGAGAATGAAACTGGGTCATTGTCTAACCCCATACACAAAAGTAAATTCGAAATGGATCAAAGGCCTGAATGTAAGTCATGAAACCATAAAACTCTTAGAGAAAAACATAGGCAAAAATCTAGTGGACATAAACATGAGCAACTTCATGAACATATCTCCCCAGGCAAAGGAAACAAAACAAAAGTGAACAACTGGGATTTTATCAAACTAAAACGCTTCTGTACAGCAAAGCATACCATCAGTAGAACAAAAAGACATCCTGCAGTATGGGAGAATATATTTGTAAATGACATATCCGATAAGGGGTTGACATCCAAAATATATAAAGAGCTCACGTGCCTCAACAAACAAAAAGCAAATAAGCCAATTAAAAAATGGGCAGAAGTGCAGAACAGACAGTTCTCCAAAGAAGAAATTCAGATGGCCAACAGGCACATGAAAAGATGCTCCACATTGCTAATCATCACAGAAAAGCAAATTAAAACCACAAAGAGATATCACCTCACACCAGTTAGGATGACCAACATCCAAAAGACAAACAACAACACATGTTGGCAAGGATGTGGAGAAAGGGAAACCCTCCTACACTGCTGGTGGGAATGTAAATTAGTTCAACCATTGTGGAAAGCAATATGGAGGTTTCTCAAAAAACTAAAAATAGAAATACCATATGACCCAGGAATTCACTCCTAGGAATTTATGCTAAGAATGCAGGAATCCAGTTTGAAAAAGACATATGCACCCCTATGTTTATCACAGCACTATTTACAATAGCCAAGAAATGGAAACAACCTAAGTATCCATCAGAAGATTAATGGATAAAGAAGATGTGGTACATATACACAATGGAATATTATTCAGCCTTAAGAAGAAAACAGATCCTACTACTTGCAACAGCATGGTTGGAGCTAGAGGATATTATGCTCAGTGAAATAAGCCAGGCAGAGAAAGACAAGTACCAAGTGATTTCACTCATCTGTGGAGTATAACAACAAAGCAAAAATTCAAGAAACAAAGCAGAAGCAGACTTACAGACCCAAGAATGGACTAACAGTTACTCAATGGAAAGAGACTGGGGAGGATAAGTGGGAAGGGAGGGGTAAGGGGGGAAAGGGGGCGTTACAATTAGCACACATAATGTATGGGTGGGACAAAGGGGAAGACAGTATAACACAGAGAAGACAAGTAGTGATTCTATAGCATCTTACTATGCTGATGGACAGTGACTCTAATGGGGTGTGTGGTGGGGACTTGATAAAGGGGGGAGTCTAGTAGCCATAATGTTGCTCATGTAATTGTGCATTAATAATACCAAAAGAAAAAAGAAAATTGAATCCACCCCGAAACTACTAGAACTAATAACTGAATTCAGCAAAGTTTCAGGATACAAAATTAATACACAGAAATCTGTTGCATTCATATATACTAATGATAAACTAGCAGAAAGAGTAATCAGGAAAATAATTCCTTTACAATTGCACTAAAAGAATAAAACACTTAGGAATAAACCTAACCAAGGAAGTGGAAGACCTATACCCTGGAAACTAAAAGACACTCTCAAGAGAAATAAAGAGGGCACTAATAAATGGAAATTCATCCCATGCTCTTGGGTAGGAAGAATTAATATTCTCAAAATGGCCATCCTGCCTAAAGCAATCTACAGATTCAATGCAATTGCTATCAAAATACCAACTGCATTCTTCAACAAATAGAATAGTTCCAAAATTCATATGGAACCACGAAAGATCCCAAATAGCCAAAGCAATCCTGAGAAGGAAGACTAAACTGGCACGGGAGGGGGAGGGTTGTTACGCTCCCTAACTTTAAGCTCTACTACAAAGCTACAGTATTCAAAACAATTTGGTACCAGCACAAGAAAAGACCCATAGATCAATTGAACAGAGTAGAGAGCCCTGATATAAACCCAAACATATACAACCAATTAATATATGATAAAGGAGCCATGGATATGCAATGGGGAAATGACAACCTCTTTAACAACTGGTGTTGGCATAACTGGACAACTACATGCAAGAGAATGAAACTGGATTATTATCAAAACTCCACACACAAAAGTGAACTCGAAATGGATCAAAGACCTGAATGTAAGTCATGAAGCCATAAAACTCTTAAAGAAAAACATAGGCAAAAATCTCATGGACATAAACATGAGCAACTTCTTCATGAACATATCTCCCAGGCAAGGGAAACAAAACAAAAATGAACAACTCAGATTATAGCAAACTAAAAAGCTTCTGTACAGCAAAGGACACCATCAGTAGAACAAAAAGACCTCCTACAGTATGGGAGAATGTATTTGTAAACGACATATCTGATAAAGGGTTGACATCCAAAATGTATAAAGAACTCGCATGCTTCAACACCCAAAAACAAATAACCCAATTAAAATTGGGTAGAGGATCTGAACAGACTTCTCCAAAGAAGAAATTCAGATGGCCAGCAGGAACAAGAGAAGATTCTCCACATCACTAATTACCAGGGAAATGCAAATTAAAACCACAATAAGATATCACCTCACACCAATTAGAATGGCCAACATCCAAAAGACAAGGAACAACAAATGCTGGTGAGGAGGTGGAGAAAGGGCAACCCTCCTACACTGCTGGTGGGAGTGTAAATTAATTCAACCATTGTGGAAAGCAATATGGAAGTTCCTCAAAAAATCAAAAAAAGAAATACTGTTTGACCCAGTCATTCCACTCCTAGGAATTTACCCAAAGAAAACAAGATCCGTGATTCAAAAAGACATATGCACCCCTATGTTTATCACAGTACTATTTACAATAGCCAAGAAATGGAAGCAACCTAAGTGTCCATCAGTAAATGAATGGATAAAGAAGATGTGGTTCATATACACAATGGAATATTATTCAGCCATAAGAAGAAAACAAATCCTACCATTTGCAGCAACATGGATGGAGCTAGAGGGTATTATGCTCAGTGAAATAAGCCAGGCGGAGAAAGACAAGTACCAAATGGTTTCTCTCATTTGTGGAATATAACAACAAAGCAAAACTGAAGAAACAAAACAGCAGCAGACTCACAGACCCCAAGAAGGGATTAGCAATTACCAAAGGGAAGCAGGTGGGGAGGGTGATTGGGGATAGAGGGAAAGGGGGTTAAGGGTCATTATGATTAGCACACATAATGTAGGAGGGTCACTGGGAAGGCTGTATACCACAGAGAAGACCGTGTCTCTATAGCATCTTAGTATGCTGATGGACAGTGACCGCAATGGGGGTGGGGGGGAGGGGCTTGATAATATGGGTGAACGTAATAACCACAATATTGCTCATGTGAAACCTTTATAAGATTGTATATCAATGATACCTTAATTCAAAAATTTAATTAAAAAATAAGGTAACCACAAACACTAAATTAGTGAATACTGAACAAATGCTCCTAGGGTTAATTAAGATCCTGGGAGCTTCTGTTTGTAACATTTTTATCAATTGATTAGCTGCTTTATGATTATAAATTGATTATTATTATAAAAAAGAGGAAAACCCCCTTATCACAGTTTGTATTTCTACAGCTTATGCCTCATATTTCAGGGCTATCTTTCAATCCCTGAAAGTTAGAACCTAAAACTTTTAAAAATGAAATTGAAAATTTCAAGATGCAAAGAAATAAAAATGAATGACTTTTATGTCACATAAACAGAAAATATGAACTGAGAGTTTAGAACCCTTTAGTAACATTTGTTAAATATTGGAGATTTCTCATTAATTTAAATAATTTTATAACTGGATTTTTTTTTAATCTGGGAAAGATATCTGCCACATCTTGATAAGCATGTTCCTCAGAATGTTAGATCCAAGAATACTTCTTAGTAAATGCTTTCTGTTCAAATGAGTTCGGGAGACTGAGTTCTCTATGGTTATCTTGTGTATTATGGGCACAGTTGCATAACAAAGACTGAGACATCATGCTGTAAAGATTTCTGTTTAACTTTAATTCAACTTCTTTCTCATAGATCTAATTGTAAAACCTGTTTTTTGATAAACACTTATTACTAACATAAGAACTAGTGTTCTTCAGAATATATTTGGGAAATCCCTAGTGTAAATCATGGTGAGTCAAATAAGTATTAAATTGTAATAAAAATAGATTTCATCAATTCTATTTCATATTTCTTTCAATATGTCATCTTATACTCTTGAATACAAAAATTATGCAAATCCTTTGAAAATAGAAAAACTATGTCTTAAATCCCTAGTCCCTGACACAGGGTTTGACATTTAATAGATTTTTAAATAAATGTTTTTGAGGGCTCTTTATGTAATTACTATGATAGGCCCCGAAATTCTCACTGCTTGTAACATCCTACTCCCCTCCTTTCTTGGCCTATCTGAATATTATTGAAACTCAGACATCACACCAAGCATTATTATATTTCTTCAGTGGAGACTTTTTGCACTCCACATTGGGAGAGGTCTTCTTTCCATGGCACCCTGAGATATCTCTTATCTGTTGGCTTGTGTAGACAGGCACCACCATTAGAAGTACAAGTTCCTCAATGGATACCATACCTTTATTTACCACTTGGTACCCCCACAACCATTCCCCATCCCTTTGGCCCCACTCTGAGCCCAGGCGGCTCACCGTCCCAGAATGCACACTTGGGTTCTTGGGCTGGGGCTTGGCCAGTGGGAGGCACAGGCTGAAAAAAATAGAGGAAGTTGTAGGGTCAGTGTATTTCTTCTCCATTCCCACCATACTTTGGGCCTTGGTCCTGAAAACTCTGTTTCCTACATGGCAGCCCACATTCCAATTCCATTTTCAAGGAGCTCTGGTAACGATTACCTCCCCTGTCCCCTCTAAGCTTTTGATAGTAATGCTTTCCCTTGTTGCTGGCCACAGGGCCTCAGTGTCTCTTAAATCTGCTAACCAGGGTAAATAGTCCTTTACATGTCTACGGATGAACAATCTGAGTGGGATTCTATTTTCTGCCATTGACCTGTCCAAACACATGTCTTATTTATGGGAATCCAGTTTCTAGAGTAGTACCTAGCATATAGTAAGTTTGCTTAAAAACAGCAGCAACAAAATTAAATTTTAAAATAACCTTTCCTATATTAAATGAGAATTACTTCCTTTAATGTTATCATTATATAAATTAAGCCAAATAACAAAACTAAAAAGCCAAACAAAGCTCAAAACCTTTCGGGCATTTGGAGCGAGCACACACACACACACACACACACACACACACACACACACACACACACACTTTAAGTAATTGGCTGATGCAATTGGCAAGTGAAAATCTGTAGGGCAGGTCACTAGGCTGGAAACTCAGGTAGGATTTCTGTTATAGTTTTGAGGGAGAATTCACCCTTTGGGCAAACTCAGTTTTGGCCCTTAAGGCCTTAAAATTAGATGAGCAGGGATCCTGCTCACAGATTACCTGCTGCAGCATGGACAAACCTCAGAAACACTGTTTTAAGTGAAATAAGTCATTGGCAAAAATCTCAAATAGGATTGTGGTAATGATTGCAGAACTCTGTAAAGTTACTAAAATGTGTTGGACTGTGTATTTTAAATGGGTAAATGTGGCATATAAATTGTCCCTCAGTAAAATTATTTTTTAAGTGTCTTAAAACATTTACTTATAATTGAGCGGGATGTTGTTGGCTGGGGTCTCTCAGGCATTTGTCAGATGTCTTCTGGGATTACAGTTATCTGAAGACTTGAGTGGACCAAATGACCAAAATGGATTACTCACCTGGCTGGCAGGTGAGGCTAGTTGTTGACTAGGAGCTGTGAACTGAACATGTGTGTGTGGCCTATCCGTGGCAGCCAGCTTCTGCAAGGGACTATCCCAAAAGGCCAAGACAGAGACCATCAGGCATCTTCTAACTTCTCTGGTCGCACAGTGTCACTTCCACCTAAATTCTGTTGATTATAAGAGAATCACAACAGGTATCACAGATTACCTTACCACAGGTAAGGGGAGAAGGATTAAGCCCACCTCCTGATGGCAAGAGAAGGAAAGAATTTGTGACCATCTTTACCATCCAAGCAGTCACTCTTGAATAAATGAGTAGCTTTTTTTGAAAGAATCATTAAACCCCAATTAAAAAATAAAGAGCATATCAGTAGCAAAAGCAGAGCAACTCCCTAAACAATTCCCACTCAGTGGGTCTCAGACCTTCAGAGGATCCTCTGATCCATGGCCAGAGTGGTCAACCATGGTTAATGCCTGATTATGTATTCATTGTTTCTTTTCTTCAAACAGAAACACTCTTGCTTCTTTAAATGCTCTCATCAATCTTTCTTAACCACCACAAACAATTTGGAGAAGTGCTGAGGTGAATATATGGTAAGGAGAAATTAAAGTAAAAGGGAAAAACATCTCAGTCACCTTCTCAAAATTGGTGGTGGGAAAGATGCATTTAAATATTTCCTGAGTTTCTCAGAAAGAAAGCCCTTAAGTTTAAGCAGTGAATACATTTCATAATGGAAATTTTCCATTAGGAAACTGAAGGTGTGGTACTGTTAGGATGTAAGGGTGTGGTCAGGCACTGTGGGAATAGGGCTGAAGTCTCCAAAGGATTGGTCTTCAAAGTTACAGGGCTGCCACTGGCTCACACCCCTCTCTTGACTTGATCATAAAACATTTCCTTGGATGATGGGAGGAATTGAAGCAGAGATTGTGTGTTTCAAAATTCTATTTTCACATTACAGCTTTACAGTCTTGGTTAAGATTGAAATTATTCTTGCCCTCAATGAAGTTTATTGGCATAGCTGTGTTGTATCTCTTTATAGGTTACCATTGAATGAATATCCTGTGCCTGGGCAGGAAGGAGGGAAATAAGTCATTTTGTAATGAAGTGAATGGGTACCCCCATTAAAACAGTCTCTCAACAACACAATTTGCCTAGAAAAGAATTACAAGCTAACAATTATTTGATGCTTTCTATGTAGTAGGCACTTTGCTATTAGCTTCATTTATCATGCTTTTTAAATTTTTGCAGCATCTCTATGCATCTCCAAAAGGTAGATAGTCTTACTAGTCCCATATTCAGGTGAATTAATAGAGACATATAAAGGTAGAGTTGTGAAGTGTCACGTAAAACATACAGAAAAGAGCTGAGACCTGAGTCCAGTATAGTGAATTGCTGAAATGCAGCATATTGAAAGCTCAAGGTGAGCCAGCAGCAGCTCTCTGAAAGTTCAGGCTCTCCATATGTGTAATAACAAAAGCCATCACAAACATTTTTTTTGATTGCTGAGATTAGAGTAGTCATCCTCTTTGTCTCTATGTTTATACTGGAATTTGTCCTACAAAGCCTTCTATAAAAAGTCCCTTTGGCATCTTCAACCATATAATTGAGTAACTGCAAATTGAGTAAGGAACACATACCTCACAAAAACTAAGAGAAACATATAACTTCCCAGACTAGCTGTAAACTCAACATGGTTGTCAAAAAACTCATCTGCCCACACCCTTACATACCAACATAGTATTTATTAAATCACAATGAACATAATTATAATTTAAAACTTCCACTGCATGAGGCCAAATGCTTAATCTCTGACAGATTAACAAGGATTGCATTTTAAGAGAGGCTTATTTTCTCAGGACACCTAGGCTTCAAGCAAAGGTGTGTAGAGTGGGCTTCTCCCTGGAATAACAAAGAACAAATGGCCCTTGCTTTTCTCTCTGGCACTTTATAGGTGTTGTAACAAAGCCCTTACTGCTCTGCAGTATTCTTACAGGTATCATCATCCCAGGAAAGTAAGCTGTATTTTACTCATTCTCAAGTGTATATACACTGTTAAGATTTACTGCCAGCTTGAATTATGAACTTCTTTTGCTACATTCTGATATCAGTAAAATGCATGACCCTATTTTCTTGCTATTCAAAGTTTTCCTGAACATAAAAAGAGACTGTTAGATAAACATGTATGTGATATTCTGAGTTGAAAGATTGGTCAACAGAGTGGGGAAGAGAAGGTTGTCCAATGAAAAACCCTGCAATTCTAATAGAAAAAAGAATTCTCCCGAAACTGTGTTACCAGATAGATGTGTAACTTGGGTAAGTCATTTAAATAGTAGAGTCATTAAAAGATTAAGTCATTCAAATTTCAGAACATTAGAAAAATATTTCCTGCCTGACCACCTTTACACATAAATAATATATGTTAAAATGCTTTGGAAGGAATAGAACATTATACAAAAATGTAGTAAACTTTGTAGTATTTTAGTAACCTTATCAAAGACAATAGATGGAGTTGTCACAAAAGTTTCTTCTGTTCTCCTTACTTTTCCGTCTTCCTGCATACAGCAAGACAGAGACAACACTGAAGGACATGCATCTTAGTTTCTCTTACTGAACATCTTGGATATCATATAAACAGCTCCCAGCTCAGTTTCTGTGTCCTCATACTTCAGTCTCTGACTTCACAACTATTTAATTTAAACATCACTGACATTGAGATAAAACTCCCTTGTAACCTAGGGAATATGGTTTGAGGTCTCTGAAACTGGGGTTTTCAAAGAGCTAATCATTATTACAGTGTTGTGTGTATTCTTCTATATGTTTTATTCATGCTTAGCTAGAAGTGTTACACAGAATTGGTTTATATGTTTTAAAAATATCATAATCTGTATCACATTGTCTATATCATTCTTAAATCTGTTACTACTTAAATTTTGTTCCCCCAGGTTTATATATATGAATATATAAACTCTAATAATTTTAACTATGAAACATAATTGTATGACTGCCAGTTTTCAAAATCTGTTTCTCTTCTAATTGGGATTTTAATATATTATAAATAATGTTGCAGTCAACACCATTGTACATGCCTCCTTTTGTATCTGAGTGAGATTGCCTACTAAAAGTTCAGGGTCAGAGTCAATTTGCAGGGTCAGCTATACTAGGTATTGACAAATTGCTCTTAATATGATGATAACAACTTCTACTCTCACTAGAAATGTATGGATGCCTGTTTCTCATGTCTACCCCAAACTTGGTGTTCTCACACCTTACTTTTATCTTTTCCCTTTACTTGAAGTACATGATATAAACAACAGGGCACATAAAACATATACACAAATTTGAATAATAGTAATAACATGAAATAAAGATTTATGTGCCCACAACACAAATTAAGGACTAAAACATTCATGTTTCTCTCTCTCTCTGCTGCACTGTTCTGCAATTTGGCTTAATTATTCTCTTGCACTTCTTTATAGTTTTATTATATATTAATAAACAAACAATATACTGCTTAATTATGTTGCTTTTGAACTGCATATAAATGGCCAATAACTATTTGCATTCTTTTATATCTGGCTTCTTTTGATCAACATTCTATTTCAAATTCATTGATGTTAAGTATAGCTTTAGGTTTCCATTACTCTGGAATGCTTTGCTCATAAAATATAAATGATATTCAACCAGTCTACTGTTAATTAATATTTGGCTTAGGTCTAGATTTTTCAAATTATGTGTTTTGCATATTTTCTCATGTGTTGTCACTGTCACAATGATCCTGAGGGTTTCTTTGTATTGTAGAAGATAGCCCCTGAGGATGACCACTACCAAAGCTTTCCTTACCTATTTTCAATGATGCTCCTGCATTCATCAAGAGTTGCTAGAATCTGGGCTGACCTTGTGATTTCCTTTGATCAATAGCATGCAGCAGAAATAATACTGTGCCAGTCCCAGGTCTAGGTTTTAAAGGGACTGGTGTCTTCCACTTTCCCTTTTGTCTATTTTTTACTCTTGGGTTCCTGAAATATAGTTTAGCTGGGTATAGAAAATCTAATAAACTAAATTTATTCGCTTTCAGGACTTCAAGGATACTATTCCACTATCTTTTGTCTTTATCGTTGCTATGAGAAACTGTTCCTCTGACTGCCACCCCTTGAAGGTAAGCCTTTTCTTATTCTGATTCCTGGATGTAGTTTCACCATTCTATGCCTAGGTAAGAATTTCTTTTATTTATTTCATGTTGTGTATCATCATATATTCATGTAACTATGCACACATTCATGTATATATGTATGGGTGTATATACTGAGATTTGTTTGACTTCTTTAAACTGTGACTTGTTTCTTTCATCATTTATGGAAAATTCTTAGCCATTAGCTACTAAAAAAAAAATCATTTTACATAGTTTCTCTATTCTTCTAAGACTCCAGTATTGTATAACTTTTCTCCTTACCCTTTGTATCTCATTATCTTTCACTAAAGTTTTTCTTTTCATCTCTCTATGCTATATTTGAATAATATCTTAACATACTTTCAAATTAATTAATTTTATTTTTGGCTATGTTTAATAGGGTATTAATCCCATCCGTTGAGTTTTTAATTTCAGTTACTATATTTATATTTTTAGAAAATCTATTTGGCTACAGACCCATTTAGTCTCTCTGCCTTGTTTTGTTTTCTTTCCCTGTAGAGTCATTGCCATGGTTTCAGATTTCCTTATATACTTATTATTTATTGCTGTGTGCTCTCATTGTCTTTTAAAAATTATTTGTGGGGTCTCTACAAGACCTACAGTGAAAGTGAATGCCTTCTTCCATAGATGACTTGGCTTTCCTGAAGGCAGGCACTTAGGGACTTAACTAGTAAGGAAACAGTAAACTAAGTTCATGGTTGGAATTTTTTAGACTACTCAGGTGATGCAAATATGGATGGAAAATGCATGAAAAGATTAGAAGCAGTGTTCCTTGTGACCCCTAAGATTGGAAGATTTATTTCTGATTCATCTTTTCTCTAAATTTGTAGCTATGTGGGAGTTTCAGATTGATATGGTAAAAATCTCTAACTAGTTCTGGGCTTTGACTAATTCATTCCTTACACATAAGACCCATTTGAACTGAAGTCCATCTTTTCCAAAATTATCAAATGATTTAATGGGTGAGGCAGCTTGAGCATTCTGCTTACCTTTCAGGATTCTCCTCAATTTTGACCGAGTAATTTCTTACTACATGGATTTTGAGATTTTCAAAATATTTTCATCTGCCATTTGAAATTATTTTCAATGGCAGGGTTGGTCCAAATAATCTAGTCTCCCATATTTTAGGAAACAAAAATCCATTAGTTTTTAGAATTTCATTCACTGTATTGTTCATATTCACATGTTCAATTGGATGCTTTTTCAAATTCATTTAGAAAACATGTGGGTCTTTTGCATATGATGTTTTCAAAACTTTCTTTTCTTTCTTTAATGAGCTTAATAAAATGATTGTATAGTCTATATGTTGTCATTTCAATATCTGAAATATTTGCAGATCTGATAGCTAAGATTGTTGTTCCTTTTGACACTGTGAAATCTTATTTTCATGTATACTTAATAATATTTCCAGTGGGAGCTAATTTCCTTGGAATTTTATCAGTAGATGTAACTTGAAGCCTACTTTACAATACACTTCACTAGAGACTTTGTGTTTACGTCTTCCAAACCCTTCGGGATGCTTCCAACCTGCATGACTAAACTGAATTTTCAATTTTCTATTCATTGGGCCAAGAAAATAGTGTGAATTTCATCCATAGGTATAGGTGTGGACTTTTAATCAGCAAATTTCAGGAGAGTAATTTTTCTGCTCTCTCACCTGGGCATTGGTTAATACACATGTATACGTTAATGGGTGCATTTCTCCCTTGTTTACCTTATGAGCTTTTCAAGCATTGCAGGCCCTTACTGAATGGAGGATATCTGATTTGGACTTTCACCTTGCCTAGGATACAAGCTTTCTCCCCTGTCCTCCACACACATGACCCATTAAAATCAGCCCAAGCCCACCAGAAATTGGCATATCTTTACAGGTTAAAGCCCTCTCCAACACCACTTTACTTTTTGGAAAATTGTACTTTCTCTTCTTATCTCTGATTATTTTTCTTAACTTTCTTCTTCCTCATTCATGCTATAAAAAAAGGTTTTCAAACTTTCATCTTTATGTGTTTTATACCAGAAGGTATTTCTTTACACATCAGTAAGACATATTCTGCAAAGTGGAACTCATCACTCCCTTTAAAACCTACCTTCCTAGTTACTTTATTTTACTCTGCCTGATCCTCCTCAACGTTCATTTTTATATCACATTCGTCATGTTTACATAGATTCCATGCTCAGTAATAGTTTGGTGCAATTATTGCTGAATGGTAAAGGAAAATGTGTTAATTCTTTTTCCAAATGGCTAATACTTTATCAGCAAAAGATTAGTATATTAAAAATAAAATATTAACTTCTTTGACCAGTTATTAAATTTTTAACTTTATATGTATTATTCATTTGCAAAAAAGCAAATAAATCATTTTATGAGTTATACATCACCTATTATTTTGAGTGTGTTAAGATGAAATCATGTATGACTTAAAATTATAAAACTCATAAATATACATCTGGCTTCCTGAATTATTATAATCTTATTAGTCTTTGCTTTATCAACATAGTTATTAGATACTATTGTGGGTTTAAACAAGAACCACTTCCAAACTCTACTGGGTTTTTTAAGGTTGAACAGTAGAAAACTCAGTGTGACCCACTGACATAACACTATTAATCTCTGGTCAAAAACAAAATTTGCCATCTGAAACAGCTTTCAAATATTAATTAACATGTGATTTATGCTCAGTCAAGTCCATGCATTGCCAGTATTGTTTTGCTAAGACCCAAGTATGCATGGAGATTTTCCAATATAGTACCTTGCCACAACATATCAGACAAAATTCTAAGTGGATGATAGGTTTTTGAAGTATGAGAGTAATGTACAATAACATACCCTTTTCACTTAGAAACCTAACAGAACTTTACTCCTAAGACTAAGGGAGGAACAACAGAATGCCCACCTTGGAAAACTGGGTAAGCTGTGTAATACAGAAAACATTAATAAATCATTACACACATTACTGAGGGCATTATTTCCCAGAAAATTATGAGGATACTAAGCAAGAGACTTGGGAATTACAGCCATAGACACCCTTTCCAAGGTACTCAAAAGTCCCAAATTAATTAATTTAATACTTAATTCAACACTCCCAATCTATATTTACTCAAACTAAGGAAATTTTTTCAAATAATTAGAGTTTAAGAGTAAAATGCATTATATTTATTTGAAAAGGAAAAGTTAAGTGTAATTATGATATAATGGAGGCTTACAAATGAAAATTATATGAGCCCAGGTGACTTTCGCTAATGATTATGCTTCCTCATTCTTAGTCGGGACATAGGTGCTGCCTTGCTAGGCATTTTCTAAAACAAGAAACCCATGACTCTCTCCAGAACCTAGTGATCATATGAGCATGAATTCAGTGCCAAGCAGAGCATTCCACATTCTTAAAATTTGCATTAACGGGGACACTACTTGATGACAGTTGAATGGGAATTAGCTCAAGATCTGGTTTGCTTTTTCACTAAACCTTAATCTTTTGGACAGATGTGTTTGTCTCTCTATAATCCAAAACAAATAAATAAATAAAAGCTTTTACAATATCATCTGTCTTTCAGAAGCAAAAAGAAAAAAAAATGAGAGCAGGCTTATAAAAACAAGGATATTTTAAGACAAAGGCACTTCACTTTTCCTGCCTAAGTGAGAATTTCCTGTCTAGAGAGTTGACAAAGTGGGTTTGAGGCAGCTCTCCTGTAATTAATTTTCTTTGTGTGTGAGTTTCATACTGATGCGTAGGTGTTACTCATTTGACAACTCCAAGGCTTAATGTCTAACCATCCAACAGGAAAGGAAGAACACGACTTCCCAGAATTCCTCATTAATTAGCTTCATTCCTCAGTCTATGATACTCATCCGCTCATCTAAAACTGTTAATTGTTATCATTTGAATGATTTTCAGAATGCAATCAATACCTAGGAAGAATATAACTCATTTTACATTGCTTGTTGAACATCTAGGTGACAAGAAATGTTCATATTTATGACTCTGGGCCAGATCTGAACTTGGAGCTAAATGGAGAGGTAGCATTATATAGTGCAGAGAGCGTTGAACTTGCAATAACCATGACTAGATTCTTGTTCCATCTGATTGTAGCTAAATTAAATAACCTGAAGGCTATGAGTCTTAATTTCTTCAATGGCAAAATACAGGTGATGCCAAAGTCTTCTCTAATGCTAAAAAAAAAAAAGAAAAAGAAATTATAATTTCCAAGGCACTAGTCAAATGCTAGTTTGTGTGCTAGAGTTAGATTGAAAGCTATGAATTTTGGATTATCAGAACTATTGTGTCAAATATCTCTCCACTGTAGTCTTTAACAGTCAAGGGGAAAATAAAAATTTTAAAATATCTACATCTATTTTATTTTCTCCTATTCAATGCTTGGCTTTTACCGTGAAACTAACAGATATATTTTGAGAATATAAAATGTTTTGGATGAGTGAACATTGAGTGACTGCGGCTCTCAGGAAAGAATTTAAAAGATCTCAAAGGCATGCAGCCATGTTATATAAACATATTTTGGACTGTACCATCCTATCCATAGTACTGGCACCACAACTGCATTAAGTGAAATTTTATCCCCAAATTGAGAAGGTCTTCTGAGTTTGTTTGTCTGCTCTTCTGTTTTTTCTCAAAAACCTTAAGCAAAAGCCAAGGTGGTATAAACAAATGTGTCCAGTGGTAATAGACTAAAACCATTTTCATTTCAGCCAACTTTGTCAAAACTGCCACTCTAGCCTGCAAGTGATTCCTGTGGAAAACATCACAGTTACATTAATTTTTCTTGATGCTCATCCCTTTGAGCTCCAAGGAAATTTATTCTTCCTTCGTTTTTCCCCTTCCTTTTAAAGAAAAGATGGTAGGCAAAAGGGGAAGGGCATAGTTACATCTCTAACTAACTTCTGAAACCCAAACGACTATTTATTTCTATGCCAGCCTATTATAGTTGTCATGAAAATGCATATACTTATTTTTTTATGCATGCATCTCCTGCCCCACCAACTAAAGTAAAGTTTATATTTATTTTTCTGGAAATATCCATAGCGGCCTTGGCTAAGCTTCAAATCTATTTTTCTATATGCTATGGCTTTAAATTTTGCTGTCTGTACTTGGCAAAAGGAGATAACTGGAGTAAGCTCAACAATAACTGAACCTGAGAAAAAATGCAAGGGCAACCAACTGTCTAAAAGTCAAATTATGGTTTTCATTTGATGAATCGTAAAACCCTTTGATGGTGCCAGTCAGGCTCCTTGTACTTATATTTCTTCTATTTTGAAATAGTTGCTATGAATTATTTGTTTTACCCCAGCCTTGGACAGGGAAAGGGCATCATTTCTATTTACATGCTATACTGTATAGAATTTAAGCACTCATCCTTTCATTATAAATACCTCTGAAAAATTACTGGTTCATGCCTCTTTCAATGACACAACTGCCCTTTGGTGGAGCAGTGGGCCTAAGCCTTCACCTGTGTTTTCATAAATGATTTGATATGAATATTCATGATTAAATTTACCCAACAGGGACCTTGAAAAGTCATCTCCATTTGTCATCATTACCACACAATCACTTAAACTGACTCAGAAAGATATTTTTTAAATCGTCTTTTCTTAAAGAAATAAGCCACTTCTTTAAATAGTAGTCCAGTTTCTCTCTCAAATGATCTTCCTTATGTCTAATTTGAATTCTTTCTGACATTTTACACTCATTTCTTCTCATATAAAAAAAAGTAATCCAAGTTTTAAATCTATTCTTATACCTTTTAAAATTAAAAGTACATAGATGTATATATGCACCCACTGTTTTTAAATTATAAAGTTATAAAGAAAATCATGCATACATGTTTCAAATAGAATTGTTTAGAAAAAACAAACACACGAATAGTGATGTCTGATCACAGTATTTGGCTTCTATTTTCCACTCTACCGCACATCCAGGGAGTAACTTCAGACAGGTTGTCCAAACCCCTGGACCTCAGTTTCCTTAGCTGTAGAATAAGGAGTTTGTTTCTCTGCTTACTTGTTTACTATCCACAAGGAACATACCTTGATGGGCTCATGCATTGCTACACTCCTGGTTTAGAAGAGAATCAGGCAGCACTTCGCTGTTGTTATCTAATGAGAACTACAATTTTTATTTTTAGATCTGGTGCGGTTTGTTACGATAATTTTATCTGGGATACAGCAAATACATATTGTGAGTTTGCAGTTTGATCACATCTTGCTGTGGTACATGGCTGAGCTTTTATGAAGCATTTAAACAATTTGTCTTAAGGCAATAATGGTAGATTTTTTCAAAAAGAAATAAATATTCTTTAAGAAATTTAGGAATAGCCTCTAAAATGGAAACTTACTATACATTCCATCAGGTAACTTGAAAATATATAGCATTATGCACCAGACATGGATTTTTTTTTTCATGAAAAATAAAGTAAAATTATTTCTTACTTTCCTCTAAGAGACCACACTTACCCAGATTGCCAGATTGTGGTCTTTATTTGTTTACTATTTAATAGTAAAGGAAGACAGGTAAACAAATAAAAACAAATCAGTGTGGTAAATTGTAGAGAAAGAAGCAGTTGAGTCAATACTGTGGAATTTAAGGAGTCACGATGGAGGCGGGTGGACCTTAGCTGGTTCTGCAAAGTCGGATTTCAGTAGAGGTGACGGGAAAGCACGCCATAGGAAGGGCATTATGTTACTTATAAAAATCACTGTAGTGAAATTTATACATTGGCAAATAACTAGAAAGGGATGTGAAAAGAAGAAAATAGTTTGTGTGTTGGAGTAGTAAAATAATGACATATTTCTTCTGTGTTGCTTTCCTTTATTGCTACATATACAATAAATGAACAGAAAGAATGTTTTTTTAAATTACTTAGACTTTTTCAGAAGGTGTAAAAGTTTGTACCTTATTTCTTCTTTTTATTCTTGAAAATTTGAAATGAATCAGCTATGATTAGTCCTATTTAATAAATAAATTAATTCTAAGAACATTTTCCGAGAGTCCTAAGACTGAATATATACATAGTACTTTGACACAGTTTGACAGCTGATTGCTTTTTTCCTGTAGGTTTTACTTTTTGGAATAAAACATTGATCCCTAAATTTAAAACACTCATGTTTGTTTTTAATCAGCTGCACTGTAATACAGTTGTAGTTCCTCAACTCTGATCATTATAAAGTCGTTTTTTGCTATATAATTTATTAAAGACTGCATCTTTGCATGTTCATTCTTCTTGGCATCTTGACAAGGTTTGAGAGTTTAAAAGAATTGTGAAGCAAACAAAGCAAAAAATTAATGGTCTGCAGCAGTGAGAAAGGCCCAGTAAATTGCTTTAACTCTAGTTAAAGTGACTTCTGTGTGTGAAAGGCCACGCAGAGGACCGTGTTAGTCACTAAGGTGGTGAAGATAAAGGTCAGCGACTGCTGACACCTTTGGCAAGCTAATTGGTGACTTCACTGCCCTGCCTCCGCCTTCACTGGAAGAACCAAACTCAGCTATGAAAGGGACTTTGACATAAACACTGACAGTAAGTCTACCTACTTATGCTTCTGTTTCAAGTACCTAAGCCAAGGACTAAGATGAGTACCCTTTCGCAAACTGAAGTGATACAGGGACCCAGCGTGTCTCTGGTATTTAAAGTGCGCATCTTCAAACTGAAGAAACAAAGCCTGCACGCAGCTCTGAATGCCCTCTCTCACATTCTCCACTCCAAAATAATCCTGCGGTTTGGAGGTAGAGGCAAACATCTGTGTTGTCATATATGCACATGTACCCCAGACTCATTCCTAGTGTAGAGCTACCCCCAAAATGCTCATCCATGCCACATTTTTTATTTCAAGTATACTCTGACCTAAATAAGCTAAATGAATTACTGTCCCAACCTGTCTGCAGGTATTTTTATACTGCCTTACTCTACAGAAAAGTCTGTTAGTAAATGGGAGTAAATCCACAAAGATCTCCTTCCCTTTCCCACTACAGTTGTACTGGTATATCTGAAATATGGTACCCTGGTCTCAGTTTATCATTGCATTTGACTGTTGCTTGCTTGGGAGGTCTTCTAACAGCAGAATCTGATGGCTGAGGTCAAACCCAACATGTTCTAGTCCACCCCAGTTCACATCTCATTTGATATTAGCTTCTACCTTCTCAGAACTCTCATGTGATGGCTAGTTACTAAGTCAACAGGGTTGTTTGGATTGCCTATGGACAAATCGTGTTTTCTAGCACAGCCTGTTTGCAAAACTGCATGGCAAAACACAGATTGACTTATACTTTTCTTTGCAAAAACAGTTTGGCCACAGCTTGTACTTTGGGGGAATAAAAAGGCTAACAAAAAATCATTAATTATTTTTAACCAAATCCTGAAACCATCTTGTAGAGCTCCTGTTACACTGAATAATAAACGTTTAGAGCACTTCTCTCTGTTGTGTTTGAGTCCTTTGTTTTCGAAGTCCTAGGAGAGGTTTATAAAGTAGCTTTTTCTGAAAATCCAGAGACTAGACAGAAAGTTCAACTATAAGTTAGCCATCGGTCTGAGCTTTTTCTTTCCACCATGGGTGAAAATGTAGATGCACCTTCATTTTTTGTTTGGGGAAAAAAGAGTTTCAATTCAGTCGATGCTAAGCAGCTAGTGTTCTGTAAAATGAACCTGGGAAATTTCTCTCACCACTGTGAGCTGAGCTAACCTTATACGCTCTGGGAAAGGACAGCATATTACTCTGGGTAAATGAGAAGTACACAGAAAATAAAATTGTTAGGTTTTGCTTGGAATTGAAAATTGTTGAAGGTTGAAGACTTTAATGTAGGAAGTTTATCAACAGTGGCAGAATCAGTGGTTTTATCAGACCAGCAGTAAGGTCTGCAAAAAGGCACTTCCTGCTGATGAAATTATATAGCTAGAGATTTGGGTCCAGATGTTATACTCAGGAAGCCCTTGAAAACTTGTTTTCTACTGTCATGCTGAGGGAATTAATAGATTAGACATTAACCACGAAAATTTTTGAGGGAGCCCCCAGAACACAACATTTACTGAAAGAACAGGACGTCCCACAATTTCATAATAAGATACGGAACACTTCATTTTATATGAAGACCCTTTGCAGCAGCCTCTGAAGCAGTGTTTTACATGGAGGAGACACCTAGTAAATGTGTGGGCTTGCCTTTAAACTAAACTTGAATGATTATTTGTAAAAGAAAAAGACAGTAAGTGAATATAGGTAAAACTCAGATTGGATAAAATTATTCCTATTATATGTATTTGTTTTTTGTTAATATAATATAGTAGATTTCCATACCAATATACTGTTCAAACTATTTTTCACATATTAAAAATATTGTAAAAGGAACAAATGGCAAATAATGTAGAGATTTAAATTTTATTCCTTCAGGGGGTAAATGTGAATTTTACATTTTTTGCCTATTCTTATAAAAACATTTATTATAGTCCTCAAATATTTATTGAAAAATTTCTAGATATTAAAATTGGTGGCAAATAAGGAAAGGTTGATAAAAGAGTACAAAATCTGACTTATAAGATGACTAAAGTTTGAGGATCTAATGTGTAACATGGTGACTATAGGTGAAAACACTGAAAAATAAAAAGAAATAAAATTGTGCAAGGTGAGCAAAAAATAAAATGATCAGACTTGTCTTAAAAGACACATTAAATTCAGTAGAGTCTATTCTTGTGGCTACTTGTAGTTTATACAAAGCATTTGGAAAATCATGGAGTTGAGCACATTTCTCAAATCAATCAATATCAGAACAAGAGACCTGGACCTAAAACATATCAGAAAATTCTAGAGAAAACAGAGAAATAAAACAATAATCATAATATTATGTGATACAATCATATCACAAATATGCCCAAATATTAAGGAAGTTCAAAGCAAATGTTTAGAAAAGGACACTTAGAACTTCCAAAAGGAGGTGACTCTTGAAACAGAACTTAAAGGAGTCATCCTGGGAAATCAGTTTATCCTAAACAAATGCACAGAGAACCTGTCGTTCAAAACTGTAACCAGAAGGGCTGGACTAGATAGTTTGTAGAAATATGATGAGAGACCTGTTAGAAATGCATGCTGATGCCAGAATATTAAGGGCTCCTTGTAATTCTAAACTGTGCACTAAGATCAATTAGGAACAAATCGAGAATTTAAGACAAAAGCATAAAAATTGATAAGAAATTTAGCTGAAAACAATGTGGAGGATGAACTGGGCAAAGACACTAGCTAGAATGAGTCACTCTTTGATGTGATCCTCAGAATTTGATAACTTGCTGACCATTTATGTTTAGTGGTATGTAATACCTACAAGAAAGACTAGCAAATTCATGAGCTAGAATTTAACTTAAGCTATTTACTGGCATCAAAGTTATTTGCTGGCTTGAGTAAATTGGTGTGGATTGACTCTACAACTACCGCCAAAGACTTGACTACCTTATGTCTCTCCTATGAATTGTAAAATATATTCATTTCAAATACATTTTGGGAAATTTAAAGAATCATCCCTTATCACTAGGAATTAATAACTAGAAGAAAGATACTTTCTCTTCATTAAAATAAAGTATTCATTTTGGCAAGATTAATTTGCAGTTTCTTCTCCCTTGCTAATATCCATTGTTTTACCAATATTCAACAAACATAAAATTATTTATTTTAAATGTTTTCTGTGGTTACTTGAGGGAGTTAGAGTAACCCCTTACAGAACTGCAGTCAGGGACATCTCTCATGTCATTAGAGACAGAATAATTCATTTAACTTTTTATTATAGAGTCAAACAAATGAATTAAAGTCTGCTTTTTATGCATTAGCTGTTCTTGGACAAATGATTTAAGCTCTCGATGTCTTAGTTTCCTTATCACTAAAATGAATGTAACAAATGCCTAGTAGAGTTCATGTAAAGAGTCACTGAGTTAGATTATGTAGGTACTTAGCATGATACCCAGTAAGTACTTAGTAAGCCCACAAATAAGTAAAACTTAGTTTTTATTAGCTGGAGAATAGGATTTTGTTTGGAAAAATGCATTAAGAATGAAAAAAACAAAAAAACTGTGTTCCCAAAGCAAGGAATAGACCAAGCATTAGTCCCATTTTAAAATACTGGCTTAGACAGGTGGAGAAAGACAAGTAACAAATGATTTCACTCATCTGTGGAGTATAAGAGCAAAGAAATAACTGAAGTAACAAAACAACAGCCGACTCACAGGACCCAAGAATGGATTAACAGTTACCAAAGGGAAAGGGACTGGGGAGGATGGATGGGAAGGGAAGGATAAGGAGAATAAGGGGCATTGTGATTAGCACACGTAGTGTATGGGTGGGGTGCGGGGTGCACCGGGAAGGCTGCTCAACACAGAGAAGACAAGTAGTGATTCTGTGGCATCTTACTATGCTGATGGACAGTGACTGTAATGGGGTATGTGGTGGGGACTTGATAATGGGGGGAGTCTAGTAACCACAGTGTTGTTCGTGTAAGTCTATATTAATGATACAAAATAAATAAATAAATAAATAATACTGGCTTAGAGAAAAGTTAGAAATTTTACCTAAGCTGGTTTCACATTTTACCATTGAAAAAATTACCTCCTTGTAGAAAAATAAAATCCTTAAATATATAAGTATTTGAATTCATGTTATTCATGAAATGTAAGACCACAACTTTGAATCAAGGAATATAAACATCTTCAATACCCCTAAATAGTAAAAATATTGCAATTTCAAATAAGAAAGAAAGACAAAAATAAATAAAAAGGACAAATAATTCTCTAGTTTTAAGGTTGAGATCCTTGACAGAACTCGCAGAATTTAAATCTGCAGTTAAATGTTTCTTTCAAAACAGTATCATGTGATATTTGAATTAATAATGTATATAAAACATGAATTTGCAATATAATTAATATAAAATAGCTTATAATTTTACCATTTAAATGTGAGGAATTACTTTAAACATACTCAACTATACAAAAAAATGTATTTACTTTCTGTTTAGTTATGAAAATTCTCAGAGTGTAGAACAAACCTAATAAACATTAAAAATTTCTTAGTAGTATTGAGAAAACGATAATATATTTTAAAAATGAATGTGTTTTTAGTTTCCTTGTTTTTTATTTTTAAATTATAATTATTGTATCACATATAGTACACAGAATTGGTTTTCACATCTGTTGAGTTTCATAGGCAAGACAAGCCAATAAATAAGAGAAGCCTTCTCAGAAGCACAGGGAAACAGACAACAGAGTTCCAGAGTTAAAAGGAAAGCTTCCCAACATGAAATTTAATATAATAGGGGATTGCATTTTAATAAATGTACAGAGGAGTTTTCTGTGGAAGCAGATTTATGTATGTACCTGCATAGGATCACTTCTTTACGATAGTTCATGGTGTATTTGCCAAAACCTACATCATCCTAATGTGACTGTACTTCATACTTACATACGAGTTTTCAAAGTGATGTTCAAACAGGGTTGTTATCCCTATTCCCCACACACGCTAAATGATGCCCACACAAAAGAATAAAGAGACGTTACTTCCCCAGAGTTGCATCCTTCACCAAGCTGCCAGAGAACACAGGAATGTTAATTCCTCCTTTGCCAAGTAGCACGAACACAGCTGTTCTCCTATATCCGAGAATCAAGTTGATAGACCTTTTTGTAGGAAGGGATCCAGAATCACTCAGAAGTGGCCATTCCCTGCTTTTTCACCCTCCACTTCAGTTTCAGGTGCTGTCATGTGGCTCTTCTTCTAAATGTCTCCTAAATATCGAGGATGCCTTTTGTCATCTCTAAGCTGTTTGCTTCTTGCAGAAAGCACATCACCTTGGAAGTAAAGATTCACTTGTGGAAAGTTCTCAGCAATCTCTTCTATCAGGGCCTGGGATGTTTCCCAAGCCCAACACCTGGGAAATAGCCTGCTTCCATTATTCAGAACGACTGACAGAAGGTTTAGAAATGCTTTTCCAAGTTCAAGATGTGGGAATCAATTCCTGATCTCGTAACTGTTAGCAGAGAAGTAAAATTTAGCTTTATTGCTTTATTTAGTCCCTCTCCCTCTGTGCTGATGAAGACATAAGGGCTATGTAAAAACAACTGTCATCCATAACAACTTCAACAGTTGGGCACTCAATTAACCAGGTTGCAAATGTTAAGAATCCATCATTGATTTCATTAATGTAGAATCCAGTAAGATAGGATTTAATTCCTATTCAAAATTTAAAAATAAAGCAAATTCCACAAGCAATGTTTCTAAAGTCAGATATTTCTAAAGTCAGATATTAATATTTTATATTAATATCTATATGCTATATTTCTAAAGTCAGATATTAATATTTTGAACAGAATTTTTACCAAATGATTGTGGTGGGAGGTTGGGGGGAGGCAGGTTCTGTGTTCTGGAAAGATCTGGAGTGCTTGCTGACGTGGCTTGTCTCGTCTGCCTGTCTGTGGGCCTCTGTGCCTCACCATTCATCCAGCACGACGCTACCATCCAGCGCAGCGCGGGTGTATGCACAAATCACAAATTCTCTTCCTTTGAACAGATACAGTCTTTTTTCACCCAGATTATGAGAAATTCTAATATGTTAAGACCAGAACAAAGAATTCCATAGATAAAAGACTACTTTCCATTGTATGCACCTTTTTATTAGACCATAAAAACCAAATAAAGCAAACACAATTCTTACTCACAAATATTAATCATTACATTTTCCTGTGACTTATACTTTCTTGTGAAATAGACATGCTACTGACTACAAAATCCCATCGCCCTTTTCAAACCTGTACTTTAATTTTTGAAAAGTAAAAATGAGAAATACTTAAAAAGGAAATTACCATGCAGTGACTGGAAATTGATTTTTTTTTTTCCTCCTGGAAACAGCTGATTTTAGAGCTATCCAGTTTCCCCTGCTGGAGTTGATGAGGTCACTCTCACCTCAACCAGCAAAGGAAGTTAAATTCCTTTCAATGGCTTTGTTGCCTTGGATGTTATCCAGTGGAGCAAAAAGAACATTAAATTTGATTCCTGACAGATAAGCAAAGAACAACTTTGCAAATACTCTGATTTAAAAATACAGTTATTTACAGATACATGCTGTCAGACATTAGGGATCAAAATACGTTTATTTATTTAGCACATTTGGTATAACAGTAGTAGGTACTATATAGACCTTGCAATTTCTAAGGCTAAACTAAATTGTGTCCCTTTTTATGTGTTATGCTTATTTTGAAAAATCTGTTTTTCTATATCTAACAAATAAGAGATTAATTTCACCACTTTTAGATTTAGCTCCAAACATATATTTGGGTCAAGCTCAAAGAAAACAAAGACAAAAAAAATGCTTTCTTCTTAAAATACATGTTCTTTTATTTTTCCAAGGAAAAAAACCTTCTGACTAATTGGTGGCTATTGGAAGCAACATCATTGAAAATGGTTTAATTTAGAAATAATACCAAAACAATCGAGTGTGCAAAAGAAAACTGCAACTACCTAAATTGTTTTCCTAATATATATCAACATTTATATTTGGATTATATGTTTATGTTGGGGTTTTTTTGAAATTATCTATTACAAAATAAATTTTCCTTACTGAACAGTAAGGAAATAATTGACAATTTTAAGTTTGATTACTAGTTTATATCATGTTTATCAACTCTGCTCTACTAACAGCATGAGAATTTAGTTAGCAAACAACAGACAGATTAGAATATTGAATACCATTTTGTACTTTGTACAATATAATTTCATTTCAATGTATGATTCTGAAATTGGGAGACTGTACTAATTTGTACAGGTAGTTGAGAAGTTTTAGGAATATGAGCATCAGTTTGCATTACATGTGCAAAGGAACTCAGCAAAATAAAACTAAATACTCTTTAATAAAAACTATGAAAGTGGAAAGATATAAGAGAAAAAAGCATTTCCAGAAATCTGACCTTAACTAAGCTTCTTCTGTGACTCTCTTTTCCACCAGCCACACTGTTAAAAATGAGACAATACTGAAATACGAGCATCAGTATTACTGACTGTTGAATAGTAAGCCCTTGCTATAAGCTAGGCACTATGCTAGGTGCTTTAAACTTAACCTTGCTTTCAAAGGTAAAGCTAACTGCTTCTCACTCACACATTTGGTTTGAAACTTTTAGGACTGATGAGGAATAGCCACAAGGCTTGTCCAAGCTTATTTACATTGCTGAGAAAATTCCACCTGGCAGAATGAGCTTGGCATGTCTGGAAAAGTAAAACACCAAGTGATAGTAGTGTTGGCTGGTGATATTTTTACCATCACAGTGTGGATGGCTGACAGCCAGACTCTTAGAGTTCCTTCTACCATTCAGGACTCTTTCATTTACACAGTTGATTGACAGGCTCCTATAAACCAACGTCACGCTAAAGTTCTTCCTTTACTGAAATGATGTGTGTTTGTTTGTTGAGGCAATTTTAGAATATACTATTATATGACAACATAAGCGAGATAGGTGCATCCAGAACAAGTTTGGTTTGACATAACATATTTCATTCTCTATGCAAATTGTACAGTGCATATTCTGGAAATTATGAATTTTTAGTTTAATTTTTAATTATGAAATTATGGACATTAGAGTTCACATTTTGGCCTCTGCAAATGTGGATAGTATCAACCTTACAATATGATCTTTTTTCTTTTACACTATGCCTGTAAACTCGAATGCGTATGGATTACAAATGGTGTTTCATGACTTATCAGAGCCTTGGATCAATTACAGCAAAACCTCATCTCTCTTCTTATTCCCGGAGATTTGCTTACAAGCAAACCGAGGTAAGGAAGCCAGGCTTTCAGGTTCATAAAGTTTCATCAAAGTGAGTGTTCTGTGTAGTTTCTTGCCAAGTGATCACAGCTTCTTTTCTTTCTTTCTTTTAACCTCTGTAGAAATTTAACAGTTAGGACATTTACTTTAGATATTTTATTTTCCTAAATTGAGAATTCAGGAGGTTTTTTTCTTTTTTAACTCAGAGGTGCCCCTAGCTAAATGACTTATGTAGATAATGTACATTAAGGGTATATTTCATAACATAAAATTATATATGAGCACTGTTTTGTTAACTCTTTAGATTGTAGGTAAATCCTTGAGAAATGATCTATGTAAGACATACTGACTCCAGTAACATAAAGTGCTACATGCATTGAAATAAATAAAAGTCAATATATATTTTACGTACTTTTGTGGACTTCTAAAACTACACAAAGTTTTTATGCTGGAAATATATTAATTCAAATTTCCTAAATGTTATCTAGTATAAAAAATCACATCTGATTTTTTGAGAGATGAGGTTCATTCTCTCTGAAACCACTTTGGAAACATTTTGTGTTTTAGTGATTATAAATCACTTTTATTTAAATGGATGGCAGGTCTATATTTCCGACTATGCTTAAAATGGAGAAAAGTAAGAATATGTCTCCATCCCTCAAAAGAGAAATCTCACCAGACCTTAAGGACTACTTCATTCATTGACTCATTCATCTTTATATTTAAGATAATTAGATGGTCCATCTCCTCCAGCACCCACACAGTGTGTGGTGAATTATGAATATGAATATGCCATAAGTCCATGTAACAGTAAACTTACAAAACCTTACTCTGCCTTACAAAAATCAATTATGAGCAGGAAGACATAATTAATCTTGGCATGAAGCAATAGTATGATATTGGACATGCCATTTTTCTTTGGGCCCCAAATTCCTCACAGAACAGGCTGAATGGGGATCATTAGTGTCATATTAGTGGCCAGTAGCCTGAGCCAACACCGAAGCTTTATTTGGTTAAATTTGAAGAGTGTTCACTGGGTGTGAACTTACACGGTGCCTTCCTAGCCAGCTACACCTTACAGCTACAGGCAGACATTGGCTTTATGATTCTTTATGATTCAGGGCTTCTCCTATCTTAACACCCCAAGATTTTTAGGGCATCAGGTTGATTTCCAGCCTAGAATCTGATCCTATGTAATTGTGCAGAAAAAAAAACTCCTGTATAGATTGAGAATATAGACTTGAGACTCTGTAAACATTCCTTCCCAACAGTAGGAAAGCAAAGAGGTCTATATCCAATTGAATGAAAGAGACTATGTAAATGAGGAGAATTGTTACTAGCATGTAATTGCTAAGAAGTTAAGACTTTCTGTGGTGATGAATCTGTTGGTTAATGTGAGAAACAGCATTTGCAAATATCAGCAACTATATCTGACTTAAAGGCAAAAAAAACCTGTAGAGTAAGCTTAGTACAAAAAAGAATGTTGTCAGTGACAGGAAAAATTACAATGATGACTGATTTCAAGTTCTAAAGAGGAGATAAATAGGTTATTCTATCACAACCTATAATACACTAAATCTCATTTCAGAAAAATTGCCTTTCAATGAACAACTTATGAATAAAAATTTGAATGATTCCAAAATACAATGGAAAAAGGCAAGATAAAATTATTCATGGTAATTTTGTAACAAATGGGGAAGGTGAGTGATAGGATATACTGGTTTTAAAAGCAATATAATTCATCTTCAGTGAATGTTGACAAAATAGCTTTAGAATTGCATCAAATGAAGGCATGTTGTATAGGCATTTAGTAAGGAATTTCCTGACTTTGGCCCCTAGATGACCTCATAGTTAAATGGTTAAAGCAAACTAAAAGGAACTTAAAGCTTACATGTTTATGGTGCCATTCCCACATCATTTATTTCTTTTTTGTTAGCTTGGATTAATATAATAAAAAACCGCGTGTTATATTGAGGGGCAATTGCAATACTTTGAAATGTTAACGTTAGAAAAAATCAGATACTATTTAGTTTTCATCCTTTTTTTATATGCTGTTTTTGTCAATCTAAAGTATAACAATTTATGAAGATAGAGACACAGTTTAAAAATTATCACAAGTTTACTTTTTCCTAAATTCAAATGTTTCCAGCTGAACATATCATAAGATAATTCTTTATTCTACTCCCATATGTTAAGTAATAATTTAAAATTAGGGAATTAAGGTGAAAATAGAAAATATACATTTTATTCATTTTCTTCTGTAAGAATAGTAATAGTAATGTAATTCTTAACCACCAACAGTTTGTCAGAGCATGCATAATACAACAGCAGGTATTACATTCAGACAAGGAAAAAAATGTCTTCCATATAATAACATCTATTGCATCTGGAGGTTTTATAAATTTCTCAGCAACATTCTCACACATTTAGACTGATAGAACAAACAATATTAGAATTCAAAAGAAAAAAATTTCAATAGTCTATTTACTAATCTTTAATGAATACTGAATTTCACATTTTAAAAAAGAATATGATCTGTCAACTAATCTGAAACCATTTGAAAATCAAAGTTATTGAGAAGCTATTTTCCTTAAAGAACACTTATATTTGTTCTAAATTCCCTTGAACTTTATTTTAAGAAAAGATCAGATTCATTTTACCAAGGAGGAACTACTCCAAGACTTAGGAAAGTAAGTTTCCACCAGTTCAAAATGCAACATTGCCTCAATCTTTTCATTTGCATTTCAAACCTTCTCTGTCTCAAAGGGGGAAAAGAAAGTAAACATATCTTGTTTATACCTTCATGCTGTTTTCAATTTCAGGGTATCTAGTTACCAAAAGAAGAAATCATCATTTTAGCATTAACATTTATGGCTGAGGACCTAAGGCCACCCATCCACATGCATTGACATTCGGAAGGCCCAAAGTCAATCTTTAATACATAAACAGAAACATCAGGACCAGGTCTGAAGTATGAAAAAGATGAAGCCCAAGATATCAGTTGCCCTACTTTCAGAGCAGCCACAATTTGTTTATAAATCATTTCCACAGAATCCTGCTGGTTTCCACCTGCTAATGAGGGACCCTGGGCATGTCACAATACTGCGGATTAACACCTAAGCAAAAATTGAAAAAAGGCTCATTCAAATCTGGGCTACTGTCATAGCAAAATACACTTATGTCTCCACTTTTGCCTTTAGTTTGGTACTCTATTTGGGAAGAGGAGTTCATTCTTTTTTTTTTTTTTTAATTATTTTGGTATCCTTAATCTATAATTACATGAGGAGCATTGGAGTTCATTCTTTTTAAAGCCATTACAATTTTAAACTTTCATCTTAATACATCTTAATCTAGAAAAAAGAGACTTAACCACTGCCTTCCTGAAGAGTTTCTAGAGGGGATAAAATGAGAATAGACAAAATTTATTGTATTCTGTACTCTCTGGCACAGTACTTTACAAATGACTTTCAGGTATCTCACCTCATGCAATTTTTCTGAACTGTTCTCGGAGGTATGCTTGACTCTCAGCTCCAGTTTGAAGACAAGGGCACTGAGATGATGGTTGAATCTCCTAGAAACATGGAACAGAGATTCACTCAAGCCAAGCCAGATATTCTGGTACTCAGTTCTTTTCACAACATTGACTTTCTGTAATATGTAGTTCACCCTGATTAATTCTAAGAATAAGAGGCTATGTAAATCAGATATCAGAATATTGAAAATTCTATTTTCACTGAGTTCTTATATGTTTGTATGTAAATAAATTTACCTCTCACCATCTGTCTCCATTTCTGACCAAGCAGAACCCTATGTCTTTCATTCATTTTTAATATTCTTGAGATTTCTCATTATGTGTGTGTATCTTATGTATATATTCACTTCTCTTGAGCTTTCTCTTCTATTTCCATGTTTTCAAAGTAGCAACCATAGAGCCCTACATGTTTATCAAAGTTACTTTAGGGAACACTGTGGAAGATCATCTGTGGGGGACTGACCATGGGAGACTTTGGCTATTTCAGCTTTTACATATTGACAATATACATACGAGATCAATTTTTTAAAAGGTTGGTGAAAAGAGAGAGAGGAGAAGGAGAAAGAAAAAAATGAGAAGATGAGAGAGAGAGAGAGAGACAAGGAAGAGAGAGAAGAAGAGGCATCAGAGGGGCAGAAAATGGGGAGGAAGGAAGGAAGGCAAGCTAAAAACACACTATCCTAGACCATGAGTGTTTTACTATTAACAAGAAATTTGAATTTGAAAATATCAGAAATGCTGCTTGCTAAATATCCTACTTGTACAGAATAGCCCTTCCAGACAAAGAATTATCCCAACACAAATGTCAATAGTCCCCAGGTTGAGAAACTCTGCTATAAGAGTACAGACCTATGAACGTAAATGCTAACATCAATGCTTGGACAACTCCACATAATTCTGTGTTCTCCTTGTTGGCAGTAAATTTATAGAAGATTCTGCTATGATTATAATTGGTTGTAAGTGGGGCGAGGTGAGGGAGAAAAAATGGAAATGCATCTTTCCAGGGAGAAATTAGAAAATTAAAGAGAAACTACAGAGGCAAAATGTCCTTGGCCCAGATGGCTCTGGTATTGTCAGTCCTGGTGGAGACCATTTGAAACAACATCCCCTGAAGCCATGTTATTAGACTTTGCACATTTTCTAACTATAGGCAAATAGAATATATTCCTCTTAACAGGCTCTTGACATTCTTCTTTGATATGCTTTTTTATGATTCTGAGATTCATTCATGATGTTATGTGTAGCTATAACTTGTCTAGTTTCATTGCTATGTAGTATCCCATTGTGTGAATACACTCCAGTTTTTCTATCCTACTGCTGTGGATAAATTGATTTATTTCCAGTTTTCTCTTAAAAAATATTCTGCTATAGACCTTTTTGTTTGTATCTTTTGGTGCACTTACGAAAACAGTTTTCTTCTGGGTATATGCTTCAGAATGGAATGGCTAGGTCAAAAAGTATAATACTCAAATTTGTTAATTATGTCGAAAAGTTTTCCAAAATAATTGATCAATTTACAAGCCCACCAACAGATCAAAAGTGTTGTAGCAATCCACATCTTCACTAGGATTTGATATTGTCTGAATTATTAAAATATTTTTTAATTTAAATGATTTTTAATATTAAATGAAAATGTTTTAATTTTCTACTTAGATTACTAATTAGGATGATTTTCCCCCCTATTAATTAGCCACTCTTGTTTGGATTCTTTTCTTGTGAAGTGTCTGATGCAGTTTTTATCCAATTTTTCTAAAGATTATTTCCCTTTTCCTTGTTAATTTAAAGAATATATAGAAATAGTATGTGTATCTATGTGTGTATATACATATAGAAATATATACACATTTAAGTGTATAAATATATATTTTGAATTCTCATCCTTTGTGAAGTTTATGTGTTATAAATATTATTTCCCAAGTGGTGGCTTATCTTTAACTTTCTGGTAACTTTTGATACAGATGTTCTTTTTTAATATTTTTAAATTATCATTTTCTTTTATTGATTATACTTTCTGCATCTTGTTTAATAAATCCTTTCCTACCTCAAGGTCATAAATATTATCCAAATATATTTTCTTGTAAAAGTGTAGTTTTATCTTTCACATTTTAGCTTTCACTTCCCTGGAATTAATTTTTTGTGAAATGTGAGTTAGGGTCTATTTTTTTAAGTTAATAACCAAGTCTTCCAGTCTTGTTTAATGACAGGGCTGTTATCTGCATTGATCTATAATAGCTCTGTCCTAAATCAAGTTTCCATGTTAAATGGGTCTGTATTAGAATTCTATACTTTGTCTTAGTGGTCAATTAATTTATCCCTTAATTAATTTCATACAGACTTTATTACTAAGGCTTAATTGGTCTTGATATCCAGAGGGTAAATTACCCCCACCATTTAGTTCTTCAAGACTCTCTATGCTACTCTTGGTCTTATGCTCTTCCCTATCAGTTTTAGAATCTGCTTGTCAAATGCGTATATACACACACAGGATACACATATCTGTTGGGATATTGATTAAGTTTGCACTGAATATTTACATTTCCACAGTTTGGTGGAAACTATAATGCTTCTAAGACTTTATCACAATGACTTTCAATAAAATCTTTTAAATACGGTATTTCAAAAATATTCTACATATCTATTCCCAGATTTAATACCTAATATCTAAAAAGTTATCAGAAAAGGTAGCAAATATATTTTCTACTTTTTAGTGCATAGAAATGCCATTTACTTTTGTGTATTAATTTTGTATCTAATCACAAAAAAAGGCTTTTATAAATTCTAATAATCTATCCATAAATTTTTTACAGTTTGGAAAATAATCTCATTTTATTTCATCCTTTCAACACCTTACATCATTTATTTCCTTTTCTTACTCTGCTTTCTAGGGCAATGTTATTATTATGAAGTATGATATTTCTTCTAGTTTTATGGGGGGCTGTGGTATCTCTGTATCATTTATACAAGTAGGAAAGTAACTTTCCTTTTTTTAGTTTGTCAATGTTTTTGGTTTTGTTATCATACTGATGTTGAAATTTTTATGAAATTCCATCTCTGCATTTGATTTTTTTCCTTTAATCTGAAAATGTGATGAATTTTCCCATATTAATTGCTAGTTAGCCAAGCATATGAGAGTCTAAACACAAAAGAAGTTAAAGTCAGGGCTGATAATTGGGTTGCCGGAGGCTCTTAGCTCCTCCAAAGACCCTAAGAGACAATCTGGCAGCAATCCTTTAATCTTCAATATACGGCTTCCAAATTGAGTATGATGCTAGTAATTCTCAGTGCAATCTACAGAAAGAAGCAAGCAACATTCAGAAGTTCACATGAGAGGGTTTGCAGGACAGACTTGGAATTTACACTTAACTGGCCAGACTTACATTAACACTTCCTACATTGTCTTGGATAAAACTCAGCTACATAGGCTATACTTTCTAGTTTTGTTCTAAGAAATAAGTGCAAATTCAGTGAGAAACTAACCATCCTGCTAGCTGAGATGACTCATCTTAATTGATTTTCTAATTTTCAGCCTATCTTTTATTGATAAATGATCCAAACTAGATATATTATGTTTCAAATACTAATCTTGATTTGACTAGCTACCCATACTTTTATAGGATTTTTACATCTTTTTATAAGACAGAGATTGGTTTAAAATGTTCTAAACCCAGTAAGATGTTAACGATTATGTTTATATGGTCGATAGTCAGTTTTCTTGATTCATTCCTCTTGTCCTCCTGCATTTTTGTGTTTAAATCAGGATCTTATTTCTGGGGGGGTGAAATTTAGGACTTCTGAGCTGATGAGACCCAAATGAGATTTTGGGGAGCTTGAGTTAACAATGAAATGGGTTGGGAATTTTAGGAACCAGTGTTGGGATAGGGTGAATGTGTTTGGCTTGTGGATGGGTATGAATTTTGGGAGCCATAGGGAGGACTCTGCCAAGCTGAATAACATAATTTGTTACAGCAGCAGCAATAGCAAATAAATGCTCCCACTCTATTGGATTATTGGCTACAACTCTTTGTTTTAGTGCTCGTTGTCAGGTTTACAATATATATCTTATAAAACATTATCACTTCATGTCAAATATAAGCTCTTAGTGCTGTTGCTGTATTACATTTTATTCCATAACAACTGTTATGGTTTTTGCTTTAAACAATTATCTTCTGAAGAAATTTTGAAAATGAGAAAAATTGTACTTTATATGAATCCACATACATACTATTTACTGTGTTACTTATTTCTTTGTATAGATCTGTGTTATCATTTGTGGGTAAAATTGAAGGATTTACAGCATCTGTCGCCAGGCTTGAGTACATCTCCGTAAGAATAGGCATTCCCAGGGGGTGGAGAGAAGTAGTTCATCTCCATGTCAATGGGTACTTAATTACCTGGGCGACTGAAGGCCTATCTGAACCTGAGAGGTTGGGGTGAGGTCTCGCTTGCTTCTGCCAGAGCAGGAGACAGAAACGGCCCCGGACCACAGTTTGTAAGCGATAAATGGGTTTTAAACTTTATTTCTCCCATTGACTGATTTCCATCTTAGAGGTATTTTGCCCCAGGATTTCTTCTGCCCGGAGTTACACATTAGTATCCTTCTTCTTCTGCCTGAAGAACTAATTTTAACATATCTTACAGTGAAGAGCTGCTAGTGTCAAATTCAGCTTTAGTTTTCTTAAAATGTTTTTGTTGCATCTTTATTTAAAAAATGTTTTTGATAAACAACTCTCTTGGTTGACCATTCTCTTGACTTGTTTCAGCTTTTTAAAGAAATTCTTCCATTGCTTTCTTACTCATAGATTTCAGACAAGAAAGCTGTAATCATATTTATCTGGGTTCCTCTCTGTGTAATGTGTATGAGTAGAAATTTAATCAACATCTTCTTTACCCTCCTTCCAAAATATTAGATACTCCCACTCTTTCTAATTTCCATCATTGCTTGTGAATATGATAAAGCTATTGTGTATTTACTGCTATCTTATGTATTATTTTTATTTCTCATGCCATTAGTATTGTTTTATGAATTCAATATTTATCTAGACTTACCTATATATTTCTCAGTTTGTTTATTTTTTATTCTTTCTTGCATCACAGACCCATTTGGGATCCTTTTCCTTCTGCTAATGATAAACAGGAACTTTCTCTGCTGAAGTTTGTTTATAGTAATCCGTCTGAGTTTTGTATTTGTTTTAAAAGTTTTAGTTTGACTTTTTTCTTGAAATATACTCTTAATTTTCAGTTATTTAGTGCAGGACATTGGGCATTGAATTTAATTTCTTATGTCTTTATTTCTTCTGAGAACTCAGTTGTTATTGCAATTGTCACTTCTCTAAAGCTGATCTATCCTTTCTCTCTGGTTGTTTTTAAGATTTTTGTCTTTGTCTTTGGTATCTGGAGTTTCACTTTGATGCGTCCAGGTGTGTCTTTATTTTTCACTCTGACCTGGAATCAGTGATATCTTTGTCCCAGGGCCCTAGTGAAAGAGCCTGTTGCTGAAACACATACTAAGTAGTCATACTTTATTTGGGAAACAAGACCCCAGCATAGAAAGAGTCAGGGAAAAGCAAAGTGAGGCAGAGTAAGATGGGTAACAATGCAAGGTGATGTGTCACTATTCTGGTGACAGGTTCACATGGCGTTGCAATGTGAGGCAGCTAGTGGTCCAGCAGGTATGACAGCTCAGCTACTCAAGACATCTCCAGACTGGCTGTTTTTCCCAAACAGTGCCTCAGAGCAATACCTTGAGAGAAGAGGGGAGGAAGTGTTAGTGTACAGATTGCTCATAATTCTTGTATCCCTTTGGTCAAAGCTTGCAAGTTAAATCATCCAGCCTTTTTGGCAATAGCTTAAACAGTCAGATCTCTCTCCTTCAATGTAGCAGTTCGTACAAGTCTCAAGAGTGGCAGACTGAGCCAGAGGCTTCAAAATCAGTCTGGCTATGCAGTGTCAGCCAAAAGTGTGGGGATCATGGCTGCCAGCAATCAACTGGTAACACAGGCAATGCATCTGCATAGGTCCACCCAGCATCTGTCCACTGTGGCAGTAGCTAAAGCAGAGCAAAGGATGAGCATCAAAAAGAAGGCTGAGAATATCCAGGAAAATGTATTAAGATGGTCCTGATGTCATTAGAGTTCCTATATAGGTGGTGTCATTCATTCGTTCTCAGAAAGTCCCAAGCACTATGACTGCCTCTGTCATGGTTTTTCAGTGACTGCTCTTGGGTTCATCCTCTCTCTTCCCATTCTGGAGCACCAATTAAAACTTGTGTTTTACCTTGTTCCTACTTTCCATTTTCTCTCAGTACTGCATCCTGGATAATTTCCTCAGCTCTAACCTTCTTTTGCTAATTTTCTCTTTACTAAAATAATTTCCTGTCAAATATTTGTACTGAGGTTTTTATATTTAATTATTATATTTTTCATTTCTTAAAGTTCTCTTAAGTTCTTTATAAAATCTGCTTGGTCATTTTCATACACATAACTTTTTACTAATTGGCACTAAATAGCCAATCCCTTTTTGATTCTTTAATTATATTTCATATGTTTAGTTTATATTATGGAGTTATGAAGTTCTCATAATTACAACTTCTGACATCTTTCTGTATATAATTTTTCTCTCTCTTTTGATGTTGCCTCTCATTCATGGTCCTGTTTTGGAGAGAAGGGGTTCATAAATTTTGCCCAAGAGGTCATGTTTTTTGGAATTTATCTGTGAAATTCTTTGAGTCTTGAGATGAAGTTGTGTGTTTCTGTGGAGAGGATTTGTACTTAACTTCAGCAAGGAACCTGGGAGAGTGTTAAGGCCCAGAGCCACTTAAGTTTTTTTGGACCAACTAACTGGTATAAATACAAGTTATAGACCTGTAGTGTGAGCTATAGCTTGTAATAATAAATTCTTAAGGAAGGTTTTGTTTCGTTTTTTTACCCTAGATCAAATGCTGATACAGTGTTTTTCATTTCAGACACGGTGATGAGAAGAGTGTTAAATAAACTGAGAGTGT
The DNA here is from genome assembly GCF_030020395.1 of Manis pentadactyla. Lineage (NCBI taxonomy): Eukaryota > Metazoa > Chordata > Mammalia > Pholidota > Manidae > Manis > Manis pentadactyla. The sequence goes on along the minus strand of NC_080021.1, from coordinate 96,631,514 downwards.
ATGATTTGAGTACCTACTTTAGGAGGACTCTCTTTAACTTTTTCTCATTGAAAGCCCCCTGTGTTTTTCTGATGTCCCTCAAGCCCCTAAACAACCATAAAAACTAAAGTTTCAGTTTACCTGTGCCCGAAGGCATAAGCCATCTTCAGTGTTTGTCTTTTGACTGTTGTGTTCTGCATTTTCTTGCCAAATGATTGAGACACTTAAGAAAATTATTTTAATATTACTTCGGCATGTTTCGTTGTTTTCAGCAAGAAACCAAGCAAGTCAGGGATCCTAGAATGCTTCATCCCAGGAAGTGGAAATCTACCTCTCTTTTAAACAGCATGTTATTGCCATGAAGGTAATGAAGGAATCAATAAATGCTCTGACCACTATACATATATATATATTTTTGGAGAGGTTATATCTTTTCAAGTATTAAAGTTAAATGTATTGCTCAGATTCTGCAAGAATTTCTGGTCCAACATTTCTACCACTTAGGTCAGTGGGATACTGAGAAAAAAATTTTTTCTCAACTCGATAGAATAATGGACTTTGAAAAGAGCAAGTTATTTTTTAATTGTGAATAAAAAGAACATGCTGGGAAAAGCCCAAGTAGTAAAATGGAAAATCCCAGTGTAACCTCCAAACACACTCATATCCACCCAACAAGAAACAATTGTTCACCTGCAAATTACATTTTCTCAACTTGCATAATGATTTCCCATGAACAAACTACCATGACCTAATTTTGCAATGGTACAGTTGGTTCCTGCATTGCATCCAAGTGAGTCATTCCTACATAAGGTAGGCAAAAGGTTTGAAGTTAAAACACCATGACCAACAACAGCTCAAAATGGATATTAGAACCAATTATTCATCTTAGCAATCCTCCCCCAATGTCTTTAAAGTAAACGAGGTTGCTTTTCTATCTCTTTATCTATATCTAGGAAAGTTAACAATGTATTTGAGATGGCACTTCATAACCAATGCTTAGCAAAGAAGATATTCCAAATAGAACCTAACTCCTAATAAGCTCTCTGCCTTGTAAACTCCATGAAAATGTGAACTCCCTGAAAGTAATAATGTAAAAAATGTCACTTTAATAACTTTAGTGGCATTACTACTAAATAAAACATAAAATATAAAATGTACTGTGCTTTAGTGGATTAATCTAGTTCCATGAGTTAATCAGGTTATTTTGAATAATGTATAGACCTCAAATACACCCAAAAAAAACAAAGCAGAAAAATTGTGGAGGTGAGGAATCACAATTGCAAGAGTTAGAAATATTTATACTTACATCATTGAATCTCATGAGCATCAGAGCAGATATAGAACCACAAAGCATTATAAGTAGATTACTTTTTCTTATTGGGTCAAAGTGTAATATAAATCAACCACAGTCTTTATCTGAATGTACTGAGTTCCGTACTCAATATTTGTGCTACCAGCTTTGTGAATTTACAGTCAGGAAGTGGCATTAGTGAAGAATGAGCTCAAACTACTTCATTGCTTTGAATATTACTGGAAATATCCTTAACTACATTTTTATATAAAGCAAACAGAAAGAGTGCACTAATCCTTATCTAGAAACCGTCCTTGGAAAGTTGCTCATTTTTGGAAATTCATGAGATCACAGGACATTGAAAGGACCTTGGGATGATCTAATAAATCTACTTGCTTCATTTTATAGATGAGAAGACAAAGGACAAAAAAGGTTAAGGTTGTTGCCCAGGGTCGTGCAGTTAGTTATTAACAGGATTAGAATTAAAGTTAAAATAGGTTATCTGGCCACTTGTTTACAATTCTTTTGTTTTCAGAGAAAATAAAGATATTAAACCATGTGATTTTACATCCCCTCCAATTATCTGTTGGATTGCTGTGTGTCATTTCTAGTTCACATGATGAGACAATTGTCCTGATTTTTAATTCCAATACCCATTTGACATTAGTATCATAATTAAAGTCTCAAACTGTTTTCTTTCATTTTTTTCCCTCCTCTATTTCCAATATATACATAAGTGAGGAGTCACATTTATAGCCTTTTCAAACTAAGGACTACTCCTTAGTTTGAAAGCAGTAAGTAAGCAGTACTTACTCGGCTGCTTCATGATCAGATATCCTTGAAAAAAGGAAGCAAGGCAATGCTATTTCTGCTGAAAAACATGAAATAACACCAATGCAACCAGAAAGTTTCTTTATAGTAATACTATAAAAATGCTTGCAAAATGCTCTCCCCTTCCTACCAGTCCTATTCTGCCTGATTTTAAATATTTGACTCAGTTGAAAAAATTCCCATATACTTAGACTCAGCTTGTGTTGAGTTTTAATTACCCTCTCAAAAAGTAATACTATTATGTGGGTTGATTTTTCATTCTGCTGTTTAATACATTAAACTACTAAATATAAGGATATCCTTAAATTTCCATGTGAGTAATGATTAGAAAAATCAGCAAAATTTGAATATACATTGACAAGTACAATAGTCACATTCATATAACTGCAGATGTTATGCTAGTTTTCTTCTACTCAACTACATTTCTTAAATGTTATGGAAAGTCAATAAATAATTTTTTAAGATACAATTTAATATATAATTTTTATTGCATGCAATCATTCAGAAACATGTCTAGTGAAGAAGGTTGCATGAAAGCATTTAGACTCAACGAATAAATTGGTTTCTAGCACTAAAAAAATAAAGCATTTTAATGATAAAAAGACCATTAAATACTAAGTTGAACAACTTTATTTGGTCCTAGAATCTTGACTTTAGAAGCAATTGTTCAGGGGCTTGTATTAGTTTCCTAGGGCTTTTAAACCCATACAATAATTTTATTCCAAATTTTCTTCATTTTTTGAGTTTTTATATAGTTCTTTTTTATAGTTTTTATCTTAGTATGAGAGTCCCCATCTGTTCACTCATTATGATCATTTTTCCATTTAATTTCTTGAAAGTCCTATCTGCTGAACCCAGCCAACATCTTGGTATACTTGAGTCTATTTCTTTTGGCTGATTTTTCCCTTGAATATGAATTGCATTTTCCTGTTTCTCCATATGTCTAAAAATTATAATTTCATACTGGAAATTGTGAATGATACTTTTTAGGACTCTAAATTTTAGAAACTATTCATTCCCCAGAAGCATGTTGAATTTTGGTCTAGCAGGCAATTAGATTTCTGGTTGGTCACTTGTACTTGGGGAAGGATGGTTTTAACTTTGCTCCTGTGGTTCTATATTTTTTTCCATTTTCTAATGTGAATCTCTTAGTACTGAGACAGCCTGGATTTCAGTGAGGTCCTAAGGTGTTTACCAAGCCATTCTAACTTGGCAGGACTCAAATTCCAAACTTAGTCTCTTCTATGGCGGGCAAGAGCTGAAATCTCTGCTGTCTTTCTTTTAGTCATCCAGTTATTTTTCTTCACTGGCCTCCTTCTATTCTCCTCATAAATGCACAGTGCCAGCCAAAGAAGTACTGAGTACTTTAATACAAATTTTGGAGCTCCTCTCCTCTGTGTTTCTCTCCTATTGAAGGGTTCCTCCCTTCATTTCCAGACATTATGGATGTCCTGAACCCTATCCTCCAGACTTCTGAAATTGTAAGACTGAACTTTCTGGTTGAATTCTAGGTGCAGCATCTTAAGGAAGGGAGAGTGTCTTTAGGGAAAAAGCTCTATAAACATGTTTATATCCCAGTGTGGCTTCCTACTTTTAAAAGTTGAATCCCTTTGAGTTTCTGCCTGCTTTTGGGGTCTATCCAATACCTTCAGAGAGTTGTTTTCCTTTATATTTTATTAAATGTTTTAAATTGTTACATATAGAATGGTTACTCCTTTGCAGGCATTTATATCATTAACCTTTCTGGACTTATTTTGAGTGAGAAATAAACTTAGATGTGATTTAATCCACTTTCCTTGGATATCTGTTACTATGAAGCCAAGCTTAACCCTAACAAACACAGTGAGGGTCAGAACACACTCCCCAGGAAACAATCAGTGTCATGATTAATTGATTAATTTAAGACAGAAGGCAGAGTAGATTCCATGGGAAGATGGGTGCTTCAGCCACCAGTTGCTGGACTGCAAAAACGCAACCAAAATACAGAGGAAAAGAGGCAGTCTTGCCAGCTGCCACAGTTAAGGATTCTCATAAAATTCTCCCATAAACTTGAAACAGGGAAAATCTAAATGAGATGCTTGGAAATGCTCCCTTTTTTACACAGTGATCATAAAGTCATAAGATCTATTCTGACTGTCCATGCCAGTTAGAAAAACATGCTCACAATCCCTACATGCCATTCAGAATGCAAGATGACTTTTAGTTATAGAATTGTTTTTTTGCCTCTAGATTGGATTTATTTTTGTTTTCACTTGCCTAAATATGTTAGCAGAATGACTGCGGAGCGTTTGCTCTCAACGGCATGGCAGATCCATAGATACACACTAACATACAGAATGTCCTTAACCTGAGATTCCCAGCTAAGATGAGAAACAAGAGCCTGGACACAGAAAAGTACCAAAATCCACTGATTGGTGCCACATCCCTTGCACAAGGACCAAGTACCCTTGAAGATTTCATCTTTAATAACCTCCCACTTCTGGCCAGACTTCAGTAGACAGGGGAACACAAGACAACTGCAGTGGATGGGATGATGTTGTCATGCCTGAAAACTATAAGTGATGAGAGAGACAAAATGACATTACATAGTTGTTTCTATCCACTCAGTTGCTTTTCTAATCCATTACTAAGTAGGAAGTTCGAGGATTATATGCAGTCAAGTCTGTTTTCTCAATAGGTTTCATCCCTGCCACGGGTTTGGAAAAGTGCTCTTCATGGAAGAGTAATGCTATTGTGTTATTGTCATCACCTGTCCCCAAGAAGCTAAGAGGTGAGGGAATGCATTTCCTCTTACTTAATGCAATATTTTCCTTACTTTCTCCTGTATCTTACTGCTCTACGGTCCCCTAACCTTCTGCCACTATTGCCACGCCATACTAATGAAAGTTCCATTAGCTCCAGGGGGAAGGGTTTTCCCAGCCTTGGGAGAATCCCCTATGAAACCAAAATAAGTCAAGGGAAAGGGTAGATTGGGAGAAACCGTTTTTATTGCTCACAGCTTGCTTGAGTTCCCTAACTAGGCCGGGCCCCCTCCTTCTCCTCCCGCTCCCACTCACGCTCTGCCGCCTCTGCTGCTCTCTACTTCCCGCCCACGCCTTCTGGGAGGAACTCCATTGGCAGGTCCTTGGTGACTGGCAGACGCCAGACCAGTTATATACTAGGAAAAGAGGGGAGGAGGGAATGACCAGTTATTTCTCCACCCATTGCTCCCGGAGGCTGCAGGAGGCTGCAGCAGTAAACACCTATTGATGTGTAAATGGACTAAGGCCAGGTGGGAGATTCTGGAAATTCTGCCATTTATCCACGCTTACTAACAGAGCTCCGCACTGGGTAATGTTTATTGATACCTTGCTTCACCCCCCCAAAACAGAGGCACTTCTCCTTCTCTCCATACACACTTCACATGCGTACATACTATACAGACAAACAATAATACCAGGAGGCTTTTTAAACCTTTATTATCACTGTCAATAGAATTGGAAAACAAAGTGCTTCATTTATCATATTGTGTAAAATATTTCCAAAGTGATTACAATGTGTACGTTGTCATCAATTCGTGATTCTCCACCCTTCCCACACTTCCTGCAGCCTAGCAGGTTGTCATCTCTGCATGTTCTGTGCTTTATCTTCAGTCATCTCCGAAGCACAACCAAAGCCTACGGCGACTATGCAGGGCATTCCCTCAATCTGTGTGTAAAAGTTAATTGCATCCCACTCCTTGAAGTACTGTCGCAATTCCCTGCTTCACTGAAAAGTGTTTGATATCAGCCTATTGCTCTTGCAAAGATTACAACTTGTGCAGTTGGATTCCTCTAGTCAGGCTGCACCAGAATACCAGGTATGGTTGCTTTCTGTGCAGCTTGTGAACTCCACACCCCTCAGTTTCCATGTTAGGTATGCTATATATACTGAGGAGTGGGTTTGTCTTTGAAATTTAAATCTTCACTTGTAGTTTCAAAGCCAGTTCCCAGTCCTGGTGAATTAATATCTGACATTTCTGTTGCAACTAGCTGAGGAGTTATAATTTTTATACACTGATGCTTCTGACCCACCACCAATAGGATAAGATCTTTGAAACAGTCATTTCCAAAAGAAAGCCTCTTCTTAAATTGCCCTTTAAAATTTCCTTTAAATTCCATATCAATTTCTGGATCCACTCTCTGAAAAAGGTGGAAGTTGTCTGAAAGAGCTGGCCAAAGTCTGAGGGTGAATTTTTTCTGTCACATATCAGACCTGCTAACATAGTGTCATTAGAAATAGGTGAAGAGTGAGTAAGAAATATAAGAAAATATGCCTTCAAATGTTTGAGGTGTCTATACAGTTTAAAGGAATTTAAATTATTTCTAATTGCTTGGAGATTTTAAAGGAAAAAAGGCCTTTTTCTGGAACAATCCCTACTTGTAAAATCTCTATTTCACCAGTTGGTGAAAAACTAATGGTAATCATCACAATGCCTTTGTTCAAACATTAAAACTCAAGTGCCCTTCAGCCAGGGGAAGACAACCTGCACATTTGAATTGCAATAGTAGCCATGCGGTTGCTTTGACAATTGACTTGCAGATATATCTTCACATTATTTCTCAAGCAGGGGTACCGGAATACCTATACTAGAATCCCCCAAGATGTTTCTATTTCAGTGAGAATGACTGGGCTGATTTTCAGAGCTCCTGAATCAGAATCATTGAGTTAGAAGCTCTGAAATCTGTATTTTTAATAAGTCATCAGATACTTCTTATGAAATGCTAAAATGTAAGGGTCAGCTCAGAAAACCTCTTCTGGCAAAAAGTGACACCTGCTTATATTTTTAAAAAATTAGGAAGTGGAAGCAAAGTGAAATTTTAGCTGGGATTTTCCAGATAAATGTGTATGTAATAGAACCTACTACAGTACACTTTTTAAAACTATTCTAGCTCTATTTGGCACACCTGTTAAATTTATGTTGAAACAAAAGTAAAACAAACAAAATGAAGTAAAATATATCTTGGCATCCTTATGTCCTAAGTTAATGATTAGTGATTGCTTTTTTTCTCTCCGTTAGGACCACATAGCAAGTTAGTGACAGAACTGGGAGTAAGACTGGCAATATCAATATTCTTTGGGACTTTGTAGCTCTTTTCATCTTCAAAGTGCTTTACAAAATTCTCTAATTAGGCTCTCACGTTCTGGCTTCCAGTCCTTCTCTCTAATCATAAGACAGCATACCTGCTCTTCCATCCTTAGCTTTGAGCGACATGCCATTCGTAATCATTACTAAATTAAAGAAAAAAGAGTTTGTAATAATTTCAACTTAATTAATGACAAATCTGGACATTTCTTTAAATACAAGTCCAATTGCCTGGGCCTTAATCTGTGTTAGCAACATTTGGCTATTATTTATTCAGAGCAAAGATAAATTTTAATTGTAAAATTATCTGTAATTAAATGTAGTGTTTAAAATAGTTATGTTTCTATTGAATAGAAACATGAATATGACTCGAAAGGATTTCATTTTATTCCCTCAAAAAATATTTTAACTTTTTATATCCTCACTATTTTAAAAATGACTTTTTAGCTAGCTATGCTTTGAGGTAAGCTCTCAGGTACAAATGAAATAGGTATGTCTTTAAAATGAGAACTAAACAGGAATATTAGGAAATCTGTATTTTGTTTTCATTTCTGTCACTAGTTGTATGACTTTAGACAAGTTACTTATTGTCTCTAGATCCTGGTTACCTCCTTTGTAAATTAAAGAGGTTTCTTCCAACTCTGTGACCCTAGGAGTAATTGTGTTCATCTCCGCAAGTCTTGCATGCATGGGCGCTTGACTGTCTAAAGCTACTCCAGTACCTTCTGTCATCATTAGGTGTGTGTAGAACTTGAGTATTAGAAGTAGCCACCTGTTCATCAGGCATTTCATCCCCCAGCCATGATATGGCTGATGAAAGAACAATAGAACAGGTCAAAAATATAAGCAGCTGAACATAGGTCTTTACTAAAGAATCTCTTTGGTTCAACCAGTGTTTTATTGGGAAAGATTATTCAGTCACTTAAATATTTATTGAGTCCTCAGAAGACATTCCCTTCCATCATCCCTCCCCATGCTCCTCTAGCAGAAGCCTTCTTCAGAGTTGGAGCTTTCTCCTGTTAGGCCAGTTTGGGAGAAGTATAGAAATACATTGCCATTTTAAGTCCTTACACACCTTTGAGGGAAGGAATGTGTAGCCTCTCCCTAGACCACATGATGACATGAGGAAGAAGGTGAGAAGCTTTGGTTTGGATGGACATTACAGTGAGGGGCATGATTTCCATTGAACTGGAAGGAAGAACAGAACATGAATGATAAAAATGCATAAAAACGCATTTCACACGTCGTCTTTGGAAAGGGAAAGTCCTGCCCACTCACATGACACTAGCAAAGGTCAGGCAAGCCCTGGCCATGCCGACCTATGATTGTAAGTAGGACTCCCTGCATCTGTAAATCTTGGGGGCATATTCCTCTAGGACATAGGCCTAGATTATATACCCCCCAAAAATGGATTCCAACAAGTCAGAGTCCTCCAGCTCTGTGACTTTGTGTGTGCATGCTGTGGGGCAAGGCAAGGAGGGGCTAGCAGAACATAAACTCCTAGAACGCTCTCACTTTAAAACAAGCATGTTCTTGAGTAGAAAGGCAAGAAAAGAGGACTGAACATTCCTCTTAATAGGTGTCTGTGGCTTGAGTGGTGGCACAACAAAACATCTGAGCAGATGACCATGTTTGCCACTGATGCTGTGAATTCTCCATTTGACAGAATCAGTTTCCTTGGGTATCTCAGGTTGGAGATGGTCCAAACAAATGCTGGTAGTAACCTCAGAAACAGAATGGGAATCTGAAATATTCCAATTCAATGCTCTGCTCACAGTGGAATCTTTTGAAAAGGAAAGTCACTGTGATGGGTTCATGTATCAGTAAGCCGATAAAACTGTCACACTTTGCTTTCAGGAAAATGTTCAGTTAGACATTAGTATTACCACTTTGGCCAAACACTTCTCAACAACAGCTCTGAATCCATGAAACCCAGTCTGTGAGCAACAATGATTCTAGGGTTGCCATATTTAGCTGACAAATATACATGCTAACCATTCAAATTTGCATTTAAGATAAAGAACAAATATATCTTAGTATAAGCATGTCTTATACAATATTTGGGGCATGCTTAAACTAAAAAAAATTGAAATTCAAATTTAACTGTGTCTTGAGTTAATCTGGCAAAATTAGTTTTCGGCAGCAATATGGATCATTTTAGCCTATTCTCAAAGGTGGTTTAGATTGAAATATGGAAAGAAATGTTGTTCCTATGACACCTTTTCACATCATCTCATTACCAGAAAGAACAGGTGGTCAAAAAATTCACATAGATTTGTGATGAAAGTACTGAGTGTCTGATCATGTGTGAACATGACTTTTGACCCAGTTTCATCATAATTATTTCTAAACAAGGGGTTGGTGCTTGTAAAATAGAGAAAAGTTGCATTAATTCCCATAATTGCAGGCTTACATTCAGGTTTAAATGGATAAAATTGAATGCTTTACTAATGCACAAAGTAATGCTTTGTTACGCTACCTGAGTGTAAGTGTGTATTTTCTACCATCTTTCTGTCACTCCTGTCCATCTGTAGGAGACACTATACATTGTCTCCCTGTGTGACCTGCTCCCTGCTTCATGGCTGCTCCTGTTCTGATCACAAGGCTGCTCCAGGAGCCCTGAGCACCCAACACAGAATCCTGAAAGTGGCCTGAACAAGTTGATCTCAGCGTGCTCCAGCAGAGGAGCTATTTAATAGACTCAGGTGACTCTGCAGCTCTCCACCCTTTTCTCTGTCCCTGCCCTGTCTTTACCTTCAGCCTCCCTGTCTCCTGTCTCCTGCTCTATAATCTAAATGCATTCTCAAGTCCTCCTCTATTAGAAAAACAAATAGAAATCTTGACTTCAGCCCCTCTGGTTTCCAGCCCATCTCTTTTCCTTCGGTGCAGAGGCGTCTCCTTCCCTATCATCAGCCCTGCTTAACCTCTACAAACATGGCTGCTGCTCCACTTCTCTCCGGAATTCCCTGATAATCCTCCAGCTGTTAAATCACTGGATTTGTTCTTAATTCTGTATTTTGCTAGACCTTTCTGCAACCTTGGACATTCACGTTTTTAGTTTCCTGACACTGCTTCCTTCTTACCCCCAGGTTCTTTGGTTGACTTCTCTTCCACTAAGTTTGTCTTAACTGTGCATATTTCCTAATTTTTCCTTTTGAGCCCTCATTTCATAATAATTGCCCCTTACCCCTGGTGATTTCCATGTTCCCATGGCATCAAGTGCCATGTGTGTTTAGAGCACAAACTAGGAATTCAGGCTCCTAACTTGACTCTGAGGAAGGTAATACTATTTTTCAGGTCTTACAGATGAGGAAACTAGACTTAGCAACATTCAGGAACTTTCCCAAGGTCACACAGCTTGTACTTCACAGAGGCAAAGTCTGCATATGCTTCCATTACTCCAGGGTCTGAGCTCTCAAAGGGAAACTTTTGTTATCACTATGAGAACTTGCAGTTCCTGAGGCCACATCAACAAAAATATTTCTAAGTAGCATTGAATCATTTAATCACATTTTCTCACATTTTTCAATTCAGTTAAACACATTTTTTCAGCCATCTGCTATCTGTAAGGCCTGTGCCCAGTGACTTTGAGCAGGAACTTCCAAGGTAAACTGCGTGGTGGTACTTGAGTCCCTCTGAGCTCACGCCAGCAGCCAAGTGGGAAGAGGGTGATGGCGGGCTCTCCTTCTGAGAGACAGTTATCTTAACAACAGCAGAAAAATAATCTAAACCAACATTGGTCTTCAGACTCCATGTATATGTAATCCATAGGCACCTCGGCCACATGCTATTTGACATTATTATAGAGAAGGGCAGAATGAAGTTTGCAGCCAGATCTCAGTGCCTACATATTTCAAAGAGAAGTTCTCCGATGCTTCACAAAATAACCATAATGTGGAAAATTTGAATTTTCTTTAGTTTTTAGTTATAGTAAGAATCTCAACTTTATATTCCTGGACAATTCTTTTTTCCTTTGTTTCAAAATGGCTTCCAAACTCCATTTTTAATTTATTAAAATCTGCCCTGTCTTCCGTATACTTTCATGTTGAGCAGTGTTACAAGCCCTATTTGTAGTAACAGATCATTTCTAAATAAGACAACAACCATGAATGTCACCAGTAGACTATATGTACTTTCTAAGATGTTACTTTTCATCTTTTAAAAATTTTGGTATCTATCCAGTATAGGATGATGTCCTGTTACAGAGAAGCTTCTGGATTATATACAGATAAATTTATCTGATATTCCCAATTAAACAATTTATTTATGAGTACAGGATGAATGGGAGAAAAATCAATCATTTGTTGTTTACTCAATGCTGGATAATAATCATTAGTATCATTTATAGGCTGTCTATCCACCATATGCTAGAAATTAAGACAGACACATTGCTTATCTCACTAATTCCTGCATCTCTACAAGTTAAATATTATTCCCATTTTATATATGAGAAACTAGATCCCAGATATGTTACACAAAATAAATAATAAAGGTAATTCATAGCAAAAAGCTAGAAAACCTCCCAATAGTACTTTACAAACTTAACTGGTATTGTAAGTCATAGATATCCCCATTGGTTTTCTAAGCCCTAATAAAAAAATAAGCACTATAAAATCAAGCCTCAGAAAGCACCAGTCACAGAATGTAAGTCAATCATTAATTTAACCAGCCTTGCTAAATAGTTATTCCTGTAAGAAAAAAATCACAGATGCCCCCAGGGAAAAAGGCTTTTTGCCATGCGTCATTTCTGCTGCTGCCAGGTGGCAAGGCAGAAGCATCTCTTAAAACTGACTTTGAGATAAATTTTTACCCCTGATCTCCTGTGCACCACTTCTGCACAGTTAAGACAGCAACTTCATTGCAAAAGGCATGTGAAAACTAGCTTCAGCGAGAGTGACTTGGAGCTACTGCCAGGCCAGTTACAGGGACATGTAAGAGGACAGTTTAGGGAGCAGACTCCACCTCAGTAATTAAAGTCAGGCATGCACTTGATGCTGGGCATCATTTTCTAGAGAGCTCCCCACTTTCCAGCTCTTTCTCGCCCTTCTTTAAGTGGTTCCTCAGAAATCACTGATTATCTCTCTGCTCTCTTGCCATGAAAATCTTTTCTTCCTAGTTTCCTTAGGGCATTCCTCAAGCGAGGAATAGAAGAAAGTCTCACCTTTTGCAGACTCCAGACCTCTGAGGAGAAACACTCTCTGGGTGGTCCCCTTGTGGAAATTTCTGCTAGCTCTCCTATTAACTAGCAGTTACTAGTACTCTCTGCTTGCTCCCAGCCTTAGTTAATTCATGTTTTGGTTTTTTTAACTTTTGCTGATTTTTTTTTCCTTTCTTTTTTAGGTCACTTTCTGCCCCAGGTGCTGAAACCACTTCTAAACCTGAATTAAATGTGTCTTATTGTATGTACCATACTTTCCCACAAGCCCTACTAGACACAAAGCTAATGAACATTTATAACGCATATATACACTCACACCTTTATATTAAATGCCCAGAAGATAATAACTACAGCTATCAATTATAAAGTAACATTTATAGTACACATAAATTTGTTATTTGCATTATTTCAGAGCATTTTCAAACATGGACTATAAGAATTATTTACTATAATACTTCAACAAAAATTTTTCATTTCAGAGAAAATGCCCTTCTGAGTTATTCATTTAAAAATAATACTAATAAATCATTTGAAACTTATAAAGGCTAAAAAATAATTTGCAATAACAGTATTAACCTGCCCATATTGTCCAGTTTCCTTCCTTTCAACCCTGTGCATGTGTCTCTAGGTAATTCCACTAAATGACTTTTTTATTTGAAATGCCTAATTTATTTGAAATGACCCATTAGATAATTTGAAATTATCTAATGATAATGCATGACTGAATGATTAAAATAAGACTAGTCTTTTCTTCATTCTTTCCTTCCTTCCTCTCTTTCTTTTTTCCTTCTTCATTCTATTACTGAAAACTCACGGTAGAAAACTATTTTAAAATTTATCCATAGAATTAAATTCTAACTATGAATTTAATACCTGTGAGTTCACAAAAATATGATCATATACATTAAGTATTCTCATTTGGATACCAATAAAGAAAAACAAATCTAGGATATTTTAATGCTATATCTATGAATTTCATTTAAAATAGAATTTTCCTTTTTCAGGTTGCTTCTTTGATAAGTCAATGGAAGCTGCCATGTAATCAACTGAGTTAATTATAATGAAGTCAAAATCAAGAAATTTGCTATCACTTATTTCAGTTTTTCTGAAATGCTATCTTCTCAGAAGAAAGGAGATCCAGAATAAGTAATTCGTCTTTACCACTGACTCTGTTAGAGTATGTATTCTTGAAGTATAAAGACATACCTTTCATGCTATAATAAAACACACTTAGTTTGATGTTGCTCCAAGGCCAAAATGATGCTACCCTCAGATAGTAAAATTCTCTAGGGAGTCATCTGGGAGAAACTGAGGTCAAGCTTTGACCCAGAAGTTGCTTACAAATAACCACAATAGTGTAACTTGTTGCACATTGTTAAGTGTGGCAATAGAGCATCAGTAGCCTATGTAGAAATGTCAGTTAAGAATGTGAGAAATTAAATACATGGATGCCAATTTGTAGAAATAGAAAAGTATCTCTAATTACTCTTTATTTAAACCAGATGGTTCTGACACTGTAATTGACTATAGTTTTGCACATATGAACTTTATTATTCTGTGTACCATTTAAGTAAAAAATAACTGTCTTTTTAAACTAGTAATTAGCTTTTCGGTACATGAGCAAATATCCCTCCTTTGAATAATCAAATATTAGCATAAATATTTGACATGATTTGACTGAAATCATGTTACATATAAAGTTGTTGAAGCAAATGTATAGAAAGTAGAATAGTATGGATTTGGAGAGATCACAATTTACATATTTTCCAGTAGGATGAAAACCAACCTTTCTCTTCACTTTTGCAAGTGTTGGGAGGCTCTTTCTCACCCTGTTGGTTTCCTCAGTAATGTAACCTTCTTATAAGTCACCTGTGAAACAGTAAAATGGAGATTTAATCTCTATGTCCACTCCCATGCTTGTTAACAGTCAGACTCACATGTCCACAAAAGAGGGACCAGTTCTTTGATCTTACAACTTGTGCAGTTATTTAAAAAACCTAATACATAAAAGTAAACAGAACAAATAAAACAACAAAAAATCAAGATACAAAAACACGCAAAAGCCGTATCTCTTATTTTTAAAGATGGTTCTTAGAGTTGTAAATTCTGAAAACCATTCACAGAAGCACCTGTCAGATACAATATATTAATTACCAAGAAAGTGTTTAATGGGCATCTAAAGGGACAGTCTCTAGATCTTAAAGACGACAATAATAGGGATGAGTATCATTAGCTGATCATGACTGATGTTTTAAGCCATGCACACTCACTGTTTCTAAACTCTAGTCTCTACAACCCTGTGAGGTGGCATGATTAATCTCATTACTAGATGACGATCAAGACCTACCACATTTAAGTGTCTTGCTCAAGACCATGTAGCTAGTAAAGCACAGTGCTGGCCTGAACCCTGGTCAATATAAATCCAACATCCTTGCCACATTCTCTAATTGTTTCTGGTGGCCCTCAGGCAAAGTGTTCCAAAGTGGATTCATAACGATTATCTGCAAATGAACAAGCTGGAAGTGAAAAATAACAGCACAACACCCACACCTGAATTACTTTTCCTCCATCCACACTTTCCTCTCCCTTCTGCCAGACCCAGACTCTCACTTCACTTCCCTACTTAAAATACTTCCAGAATTGCCAAGATTAAGTTCAGATTCTTTGATTTGATTTGCAAGGCCCAGCAAGATCTGATGTTCTCCCCTGAACACCTCCCTTTCTGAAAGCCAACATTCCTTTGTATTTGATGGGCTGACTCTCAGTTTGCATTTGCTGTACTATGTACATCAAGTATTCAGTGTGTGGTTCTCAGTAAGTACTCTCTGTTGTTGTTATCTATAGAATAGAAATGGTTTTCTTTTAATTATTATTTAACATGTATCCATGATAATTCTTCTCTTCAATTGAAAAATATAGTTACTTTCTTGAAGACACATATATCTATAAACTGTCACCAGAAATTCTTTCTGGATCAAAGTGAGAGATTCATTCATTTATACAAATGTTTAAATGTCCGTAACACTCCTAAAAGAGATGAGCAGAACACCTCCTGAAGACCAAAATAGTTTTCCTATTTCTTCTTTGGTGCTCTTTCCTTTCTAATTTGAGGCTTGGAAAGAAATGTAAACAAAGCAGGAGAAGAAGTATCAGTGAGGTTAGTTTGATTGACTTGTAATAAGAACTTATTTTGAAGCAATCATACACATTACATTTTATAAGTATGCTAATGATATTCCGGCCAATGTGTCCATAAAGTTTCTTACCTTCTACGGTCTCACATGGTGGGGATGCAAGTTAATTTCCAAATGAGAAAAGACTCTTTCAGTGCATCCATCATGTAAGTACTCAAAACTAACATCAGTGAAAAGAATTAAGGCAGAAAGGAATTAAGTGTTTTTAGATTGTGTACATACTTGTGTCAAACTGCTTTCACTGCTGAGCAATGCTTTAACTTTTCAGATGCTGGTGTTATTGGTTAAATGTCCTGTAATAAATCATCTCTGTAAAATCAAACTAGGATTGCAATTAAGGCAAATGTTTCAGGTTTGTTAGACGCCCGTCATTGTATCCTAGGATACAATGTCCTAGGATGATGTTCTCATCATCTGATGTCAAAGTCCTAGGATGCTCTCTTAACAGAGGCTAAGTGTTAAATTGGCTAAAAATCAATATGAATCAGTTACTTATTTTTAAGTGGTAATAATTTTCAAAAACTATGTCCTTCAAAATGGAGTTGTATGAATAGGAAAATATGTCTGCAGGTACTCTTCCTAGGACCCCAAGTCCCATTTGTCCTTCCCTTCAGCGGAGAGGCTGTTCCCCTCCAGTTCACGGACCCCCGGAAGGTCACAGGAGGGCTCTAGGAGGGCAAGCCCTAGAATTGAAAATAAAACTTGGCAGGTCTGTGCTCTCAAATTTTTCCTTTTTTAGGAAGGAGGCCTATAATTTTAATCCATCACACAAAACCCTATTATAATTCACTAATAAACATTGACAGAAAAAAATAACTACTATAATTTGGGTAATTGATAAATAAAATTATTATAAGAGTATTAAGGCTAATAAGTATTAATAAAATTAATAAAATCGTTAGTAAGATTAACCCATGAGTGAGTTATAACGTAGACCTTTCTTATGTCAAAGGACAAAATGACAGCCACCATTTAATCGAGCTTCTGTAAGAGGTGCCTTTACTCCACCTGCAGATGACCACACAGAGCTGAGCTGCCTACATAATGGGCCTGAGTTCATATCTGTGATAGCAGTGAGCTCACATTTAATAACTATGACAATAGATACAAGATTGTCTGAAGCTAAGATTCTATCTATTTTTGCTCCAAACAGTTAGGGGGAGTGGAGGGTGGCTGGTAATCAATAGAGTGAGGATGTTGAAAAAGAGAACTATTTTGGAGATATTTCACACATTAAATGGTTTGTGAGAGTTGATTTATAGAATTAATTTCTTCTATAATACATATATTTTATACAACAACAAATTTTCCTCCACAAATTTGTGTTTTGAAGAAATTAGGTGAGCTATATAAGGTCCTTTAGGGAAGAAAATTTTAATGATTCAGAGAAAACAATACCCTTCTCCCTCCCCTCTACAAAGTATGTTTTGTGAATTCTATACTATCTAATTTAAGATAAGATTGCATATCCTGTTGATCCCTTTTTTCTTTTTAAGGTAAAAACTGGGGAGAGGGAACAAAACATTTACATTGAGGCTTTTCCTTCAAACTGTCAGTTGATCAACATAATTTCTCTGCATTTTTGCTCCACTGATCGGAAAAGCTAGTAGTTAATGGCCTTTTATTACAAACTTCCTTTAGTACGCAGCCCAGCAATTAGGCATGGGCATGCTCCGTGACCCCTCACTGCCTCACCACCGGCTTTGATCAGAACTTTGCTCACTGACACACATCTAATAACCAGGAGTGGCTTGAACTGAACCATCAAGACCTTGATTTATTCCACAACCCGCATCCTTGGCCAAATAGGGGTGTAATTAGCTATTATACCAATTGCCAATATAACCTGACCTTGTGTTTAGGTTGGAGCAAAAACAAAACAAAACAAAACAAAACAAAAAGCAAAAATGGCATGCCCCTGTACACACAAAATGATGAAGACAGCACCACAGGAATTTCAGTTCTCCGAGACTAGCCACAACAATAGCTAGAAACAAACTAATTTTGCAATCAGTTTTGTTGCTTTGCTTTGCTTTAAATGAAGTTTTTATTTAGTACATTAAAACTAGAAAGATAAAAGATGTGTTTGGAATGAAGACTGTAAATGACAAGCAAAATTCTTCTCTTATGTAACATTTGAAGCTTTGTAATCCGAAGTTATGAACATTCAATTGGGAATAACTCAAAACACAGAAAAGACTGAGAAACGGTCATTTTTAAAAATCTTCATTAATGGATACAGAAAAATAAAACAGCTCTGACTTTCAGTGCCCACCCCAACAATGCAGCCTAAAACAAACCAAGTGAAATTTCCATAATCCAAAGTTCTCCATCAGTGGTCTCAAACTGTAATGTTTCACAAATCACCTAGGAACCATGTTAAACTGCAGATTCTAATTCATCATGTCTAAAACAGGACCAGAGTTTCAGCATTTCTAACAGGCTCCCAGGTGAGACCAATGCTACTGGTCCCTGAATCACACTTTAAGTGGCAATGTGCTCCATAACTCAGATAGTAACCATTTGTAGCCTGATTAATCCTCAGTATGGTCTTGATTTGTCTCTTCATTTTGCATTTAAAAATATTCTGAAATTTCCTGTTGCCTCCTACCCACTGGCATAGAAGTATCAAAGTATTGTAAGGCACTTGGAATGAGCTCTGAAGAAGATAATTAAGTACTCTTCTTTAGAGACATTTAACAAGACTTCATGAGATAATTTATAAATATTTGTTTTTCTTATTATTATGGAAAATTTGAAATATATAAAAGCGGTAATCCCCAAAACAAAAATCACCCATAATCTCATCTTTCAGAAGTAGAAACAGTTATGTGGAACAGTTATGTGCAAAAGATTGTGCCTAAGGAGAGAAGCTTTAAATGTGCTATTGCAAAAACTGTGTGTTTAAATCTGCCTGAGCAACATGACTTTTCATTTAGATCAAATAACTATTTTTTCTAAATTATGCTCTGAATGCCAAGTTTTCTTGTACACATGTAAAAGTGATAACTGTTCATATTTTGGCTCTGTTTGCAAAAAAACTAAAAGGAAATTTGAAAAAAAGTTAAGTGATAAAAACTTTATACTGATGCCATCAAGTGATTCATATGAAAGTCAGCTACTTTCAATCCTCCTACACTGCTGGATGTAATGTAAACTAGTTCAACCATTGTGGAAAGCAGTGTGGAGGTTCCTTAAAAATCTAAAAATAGAAATACCATTTGACCCAAGTATTCCACTCCTAGGAATTTACCCTAAGAATGCAGGAGCCCAGTTTGAAAAAGACAGATGCACTCCTATGTTTATCTATGTTTATCACTGCACTATTTACAATAGCCAAGATATGGAAGCAACCTAAGTGTCCATCAGTAGATGAATGGATAAAGAAGATGTGGTACATATACACAATGGAATATTATTCAGCCATAAGAAAGAAAGAAATCCTACCATTTGCAACAACATAGATGGAGCTAGAGGGTATTATGTTCAGTGAAATAAGCCAAGCGGAGAAAGACAAATACCAAATGATTTCACTCATCTGTGGAGTATAAGAACAAAGAAAAAACTGAAGGAACAAAACAGCAGCAGACTCACAGAACCCAAGAATGGACTAACAGTTACCAAGGGGAAAGGGACTGGGGAGGCTGGGTGGGAAGGGAGGGAGAAGGGGAATAAGGGGTATTATGATTAGCACACATAACATGCGGTGGGGGCACGGGGAAGGCAGTATAGCACAGAGCAGACAAGTAGTGACTCTATAGCATCTTACTGCACTGATGGACAGTGACTGTAATGGGGCATGTCGGGGGGACTTGATAATGGGGGGAATCTAGTAACCACAGTGTTGCTCATGTGATTGTATATTAATGATACCAAAATTAAAAAGTTAAAAAGTCAGCTACTTCCAAAATTAATTCAAATTTTCATCCCACTTATAGAGGGAAGTTTCTTTTATTTATGACACAACATTGGATATTATACATGATATCCCAAATTCCATTGAAAAGTTCAACACCAAAGATCAAGTTATTTGTTTTAAGGTGGTAATACAAAATAAATTTGGGTGAAGCACATAAACATAGCAAAAGTAATGCCCTTACTAATAAAAAATCTATTCTAGCAAATGTAAGCCATGTTTCCTAACATTGGCAAGTACTTTTATCATACTATAATTTTTTCTGATGAAGATGATGTTACACACAGACACACACACACACACACACAATTTACGATGGTTGTAAACTCTTGATCTTTCTGGCTTCCCTCATCATAGGATTCTCAAAGTGTTTATATCTTTGAAGAACCACTTTATAAATCAACATAAGGGCTCTACAATTATACTGAACTTTTTGTAAATGAGTTGTCCAAATTTTGGTTGCATGTTGTCCAAAATCAGTTGGAAATCTTTAAGCAATAGAGCAACAAAATAATTCAACTTCTGAAGATTTTAGCAAACTGCAATTATTGATAATAATATTTGTAAACAGGAAGAGATAGGTGTTCAGAACTAAACTGGATACACTATTAATCTTTGAAGGTTTACAAATGTGCTTTGTAATACCTCAGCCTGAAGGGTATATCTTCCAATGATTTTCTTTTTTTGTAATGAGCAAATATATACTCTAGACCATGATAGAATGAAATTGAGAAGTCCTAGGATTTTGTAGAATCTAATTTTGTGACACATACAAAAGACTGTATATAGGGACAACTTATCTGATGAGTTTTGACATATAAAAATATAATCCTATTTATGTGTATGGTGTTTGAATATGCGAGAGAGACATTTATTTCTTCAAGGAAACATAAAATATGCTAACCATTATGTCTCTAGGTAGTGGATAGAGGATTCTGAGAGGTAAAGAACATTTTTATTTTGCATCTTACTATTTGAAAATTTTTTCTTGAGCATGCATTGTTTTTATAGTAACAAAATCATTCGTGAATCTACAGACATAGATAAATATAATATTTTGAAAAATGTATCACCATATTTGAAAAATCATGCTTTGAAAAAATATCTATCACCCTTCATGGGTATTAGAGGGAAGTTTAGAAATCTTTAAAAATCTGAGTTAATAATTTTAATGGTGAGAATTTGGTCCAGGTTTTAGGTATTGTCCAGGTCACATTCTTGTTAACAAAGACAAGAACATCTTGTTCAGAGGGTTGGGATTTTTGTTGATCATTTGTTTGGTTTCCATGTCAGCCACACACAGTCACAATATCCAAGTTCTTTTGCATTGAAAAAAGGAAACATATTAATCTTGAAAGTAGGTAAGTGACTATTTTAAGGCTGGAGAATTAATAGATGTTACATTCATATATTTCACCACCAGTGTAATCTCAAAGGAAAGAATGAGCAGAGTAACTACATTTGTTGAACTTACCTTGGCAGCAAAGAGCCCTTTTTCTGGCAGTAATCATGTTCTTAGCTGATAAAGGAAAAAATATGTTTGGGAGACCACATGTGAGCATTAGGAGCCATTATTTTCCTTGAAATCTTCTTGGCCCTGAACAAACTGCTAGTTGCCATCCAAACTGCAACTCAAGAGATGCTTTGTCTATAAGACATTTTAGATCGATAGATAGATACAGATACAGATGTACATGTAGCTAAAGATATCTTGCAATATTTAGGTATTTGCTGCCAAGTAAGTAGAATATTCAACAGACAATTAACTTATTTTTTTTCTACACCAGATGGCTTAGTGTGACATGACACAACCATAATTTCTTTCAGGATACAAACAGTTTTCTATCTGCAAGGGCATAACTCTAAAACTGTTAGGTCTCAAAAGAAATGTAAGGTTAATCTCATTTATCCACACACTCAGTTCTATGAGAATGTATTGTTTTCCAGCTTTAAGATGTATCAGATCTCTCTGTGACACCATCCTAAACCATTTTAGTCAGAAACAGGTGAAGCAGAGAATGTTATAAAATAACCATACTGGATGAATTTCAATAGCCATCGACAACCATGACCCAATCCAAAGCTATTTTACAAAACATTTACATTTCTCAAGAATTAGTTTCATGAGTTCAGAAGGTTTCTACTGGGAAATTTTTGCTGAGAATAGGTCATGAACTTTGAACAGTGTGAAGAGCTTGACCTCCAAGGGTGGTGAACAGGCTGACTTTCTGACATGCTCTCATTAGCTTAGTCACTATGCAACTGAAAATGAACAAATAAAGGAAAAATATAATGCCAACTAAGCTTAATGCAATTGCCCATGTGAAGTAAAACAAGATCATATGCAAAACTATTTTATCTTTTGTAAGTTAACGTCCTTCCTCACTTTTGAAGTTCAGGTCAGGCGTTTAGCTAAATACAGTCTCTTCTCTAATCTCAAGAACTGGTATCCACAAAAGCAGTGAAACACTTTCTCTCATTTTATTACAGTTCTCTAGATAGGGAATATATGTAATCAAGAAAAGAATCAGTCACATTTAGGTGTCTCCAAGGAAGAGTTTCCTATACAGCTTTTTCTGCTGAGCCATGGGTGGGATGGATGTTAAGGAGGAAGATGAAGTACAGAATTAAAATGCCTCCAGAAAGGATAGGACTTTTTTTTTAAGATGTCCTTCAAGATTTCTGCCCCTGATAAACACATCCTGTATACTTTCCTCCTTTGGGAGTATGGGCAGGACCTGTGAGTATGAGATATAACTTCTATATTGGAGCCCTCCAGAAACAGAACCAATAGGATAGACATAGACTCAGACATAGACATAGATGTAGACATAGACATAGGTATGGGTGTAATAGGAGATTTGTTCTGGGAATTGGCTTATGTGATAATGGAGGCTAGGAAGTCTCACAATGTACTGTCTGCAAGCTGGAGAACCAGGGGAATTCCATCTGAGTCCAAAAGCCTGAGAACCATGGGCACCAATGATATAAGTCCCAGAGTGCAAAGACCCAAGAACCGGGAGCTTTGATGTCAGGGCAGGAGAAGATAGATGCCTCAGCTCTGGAAGAGAGAGATAATTCATATTTGCTTGTTTTTTTGTTCTATTCAGACCCCCAGGGATTGGCTGAGGCCCACCCACATTGATGAGGGCAGATCTTATTTTTACTCAGTCTACCAAATCAAAAGCTGATCTCTTCCACAAACAGCCTCAAAGTCCACCCAGAAATGTTTTACCAGCTATTGGGGCCTCCCTTAGTCCAGTCAACATGATGCCTAAAATAAACCATCATAATGCCCAGGATTAGTTTATGTTACATGACGAAGGGGAAGAAACTTTTCAGGTATAACTAAAGTCCCTAATCAGTTGAGTTTACATTAATCAAATGGAAGGTTATCCTGGGTGGGCCTGACTTAATCAGGGGATCTAGGGGATCCAAAGGCCAAAGATAGAAGAAGTCAGAAATATCTGAAGCAGCAGAGTTGCTGGCCTGGAAGAAGCAATCTGCCATATCGTGGGGAGGGTCACAGGGCAGGGAATATGGGTGAACTCTAATTGCCAAGAGCCTCAGTCTTATAGCTACAAGGAATTGGATTTTCCAAGCTTAAAAGAGGACTCCACTCTCAATTTAAGACCATGGCCCAGGCTGATACCTTGATTTCACCCCTTGGGATAGTGTAGAGAGGATCCAGCTAAGCTGTACCTAGACTCCAGAGCAATGGAAACTTTGAAGTAATAAATTTGTGTTGTTATGATCTGCTAAGATTTGTGCTGATTTCTTATGCAGCAATAGAAAATCAATCCAGAGTGGATAGGCAATAAGTGGTGCAGGCAAATATTTGATCAACTTAGGGAATGAAGCCTTCCAGTCTGCATCCCTTCCCTGCCTTTACCCCTAGAGCCAATATAGTCTTCTGTATGGAAGGAAGAGAGTATGTGCTTTAACCATTTGTATGACACAATAAATCCTGGTAGATAAGATTGTGAAACCTGAGCCCATGTGCTTTTGGTCTCCCCATTTTAGTCAAGGCATCCTGGACTTCCTGTCTCAGAGCAGCACAGAAAAAGAGCCAATTCTCAGCAATTAAATGTCAACCTGAGCTTTCAAAAACTTAATGGCAAGAACAGTAATTTGAGGGTCAGTATTATGAATCAAAATTTCCTGGATTTTATTTTAGCATGAAAACTGATGTTTATGCTAGAAATAATAGATGTGGGAATTATATTTGAGGACAGAAGAGCCAGTTTTTCTGCCCTAGCCATAATTATTTCATGATCTCAGGAGATAGTCAACAAAGAGCATGCAGCTGAAGTGCCAAAAGTGCTTTGAGCTGCCCCCTCCCCAAGCAGGGTCTCCAACCAAGAGAAGCAAATACTAGGCTTCCCCAAGAGGTTTTGGAACAAGCAGAAATCCAGCTGTGATTCACTGCCTAGGATGATCTTTGGGGGAGGGGAGAGGGAGGGGAAAATGTCCAATAGAGGCTCTCCCCATCTGTGTGATGCGGCAGCAGGAGAGCAGAAACAAGCATGCACCTGAGAGAATCCCACGTTTCCTGGATAATTTAAAGCTCCCCAAATATTTCATGCACAAAGGAAAACGGGACTCGCTGCATCCAAGGACTTACTAGCCTTTTGTCTCCAGGTGATCCCCAAAGCCTGTGCTGGGTCTATTCCATGACTCCACAACAGACATGCTCAGCAAGGTCTAAAATGGAACCAAAAGTTAAAGCTGGGTGGCTAAGACAAAGATCAGATCCTCCTCTTCAATTCCATGGCATGCAGCACCCTGCGGTGGCTCTTAGCTGTTCACTTCTTGTCTGAAACACACCATGGGGATTTAATGGTGTAGATTTCTTTACCTGCATGCCCTGTGTTTTATCCTTTATACTGACATCCAGTATATTGCAACACTCCTTAGTTGGCAGTTTGAAGCTTTCACTTTTTTTTTCCACACCTAGCTTCTTAAGGAAATCCACCTACTCCCCCATTCCTTTGGCAGTGCAGTGAGTCACATAAAGATGACTTACAGACACGTGGTACCTTCCCATTTTTGATACAAATTACTAAACTGCATATTCTTTCATGATGAAGTGGAATTACCACTTTGTGGCAGGGTGTTAGGAATGCAGATCCACTCAAACTTGTTAAAACAGTGGCCCAAATCCCAAAAGAGACAATTGGCCTTTTGTGAAGCAATTTGCAAGTATCGCATTGCACACTTAAAACTTCCTATGCCCTGTTATTATGTGATTAGTAGAGTCAACAGCAGCTGTACTTTTACCTAGCTCATATTTTTTTTAGGACATCACAAATCAGGCTTTGCATGTGGTTCTGAAATGGTAGCAGTTCCTCAAGATAATCAGTTAGAAAGGGCCCAGTGGTGCAATACAGAGCATCACCATGACCAGTACCTACAGCATCCACCAGCACCTTAGGGTATGGTTTATGCAATAAATAGTGACTATAATTACAGTAAACTGTATACTACTTCTCTTCTCCAGACCTCTTTGGCTCCTTTTTATACAGATTTTCTGGCCCTTAGGAATTCCCTCTAGTAGTAGAGCTATTCCTCTACCTGGTTGGAAGCAACTTGAGTGCAATGACATTTGACTCTTCAACTTAGCGAATATTTTTCAATGTAGTGTGTCTAACAAAATTCATTGCAAGCATTTCTTGCCCAATAACTATTTTTGAATGAGCAGGTTAATGAATGAATGAGCTGACATGGAGACCAGAACTACCCAGTGAGCTTTACTCCAGCTGTTACTGTGCTTCACTCAATGTGTCTGTGGCTGGCTCCCACACCTGAAGTCCTCATGTCGAACACCGACAGCTAATATGCCAACAAAGCTAAAGACAAATGCTCCCAGGTGACACTTCAGTAGGTTGGATGCGTGCTAGACCCCTCTCTGCTTTGTCCTGCATTTTATGCTAAGGAGCCCTCAGCGTGGATCCATCAGTGTGCTAGTACACAACGCAGGTGTGTGTTTTAAATCGTAGTGGAAAGAGTGGGTATCGTCAAACCTAAATCAAAAGCAGAAGCTGGGTGGCCGTTTCTGATAGGGGGCATCCACCTTAGAATTAGTACTCGTGCCTTTCCCAGCAAACTCTCGCAAAGCTGCTCATTTCTGACAGCACACTGAAGGCAAATCTAAAGTCCCATTCATCCCCTTCAAATATGAGGTTGCCTCTTCTGGGTTTTTCTCTTCAGTATTTGGCTTATTCTCCCATGACTATGGAGAAAGGCAAGATCAGATGATGGTTTTGTTGTTTTATATATTAAAGCAGTTGGTCAAGAAAAATCTTTTCAGTGTCTTCTCTATGACAGACATGAGCTCAGTGCTGAGAAAACATCAGACATACACTGTCCTCTGTCCCAGGTCCACAAGAGAAACTCACAGGATTGAATACACTCCAAATCCCTAAGGTTCTTAAAAGAAACCAGTACTCACAGGTTTTTTACAGTAAATGAAATTTTTATTTCAAACCCAAAAGGTGTATGACAACATCTTCATTCTAGCAGAAGGTCTAAAGGTTTGGGTAGACTCTGGAAATGAGAAATAAAAGGACTCCATTCTCTGGGGCCACTCTGTGATGCTTCAAGTAGAAATGCCACCTGCCAATTTGGCTTTACCTTTCAAAATTAATTAAAGTACAAGAATAGCAAGAAACTCAAGGGCAGTGAGATCTTCCTATAATATGTAAGACTTGAGGGTGTTTTGTTTTCCTGAAGGTCCTATGTGACTTTGAAACACAAAATGAGTAGTGTCTTTAAATAAAAACCTTTTTAGCTATCGCTCATCTATCAATCAACAGGAAGCATTTCTCATTTTCATTCAATCTGTAATGTAGAAACAAACTACACAATAGCCTTTGATGGAAAATGTATTTTTTAAATGAGTTATGTTTGTGTGATATAACTCTTTAACAATCGTCACTGTGTACCTGTCCTTGTTGCTCTTATTATAATCAATTCTTGTCCTTCTTCAGTATGTTTCTGATTTTGTTCCTTTACCTCTAGTCAGAAATCATTATCAGTCCTTTTCTTCAACAGAATTCCCAGGATCACCAGCTCTTACCACATCCTTCCCTTTACCCTTGGACGGTCTAGTTTCATGTGATCTCACTTGAATCAAGGAAAGCTGGAAAGCATATTCTTGCCTTGCCTGCCCCTTCTGTTTCACATGGGAAAGTAAATTGGATTTGGTTGGCATTTGGAGTCCCCGCCAGAACTGCCATACTTATGGTATCTTATGATACTTATCTTACTCTGAAGAGCAGATAAGAAGATGAAAACAAATAGAAAATAATAAAATAAATTTCACATGACAAATCATTAACCTCCCGGAAATTATAATCTTATATGGAATTAACATGATATACAGCCTAAAAAACAGACCATTTAAGAATTTACATAATCCATTTTAATTTTTACCCATAGGCCTTGGTTATGAAAAACCTTGAATGTTTCTTCCAAACCAATAGCTCTGTGATACGAAATTTATAGGAAAAAAAAGTTATCTTCTAAAGTCCATTTCTTCTTCAATGCAGATTTTTACTCTCCACAACTAATATTACAGCACTGAGCTCAGTAATGCTGGGAAAGGAATCAACTTCGTTTATTGTTATAACCTCCTCCATTAGGCCACCTACATCAAACATACAAAATGTTATGTGCACAGAGAAATGATGCTGTCTTCTTCCCAGAGCTGTGCATCAGTTTTGTTTTCCAGATAAGCGCTTATATGAACTTAACAGGAAAGAGCAGTTTTTTCAATGACAATGTGTGACAGAAGCCAAAAGGTTTTAAAGCAAACAGACAAATGTGTCATCTTATAGTCCATCAAGCAGCCCTCATCACATTGATAAATCTTTTATCTCTCTTTCCCAGATTTTTATCAGCAGCTTGGTTTTGTGTGTTTCTCATGTCGCTGCAGCAACCACCTTAACGGGGACTCTTTATGCCCTGAGAAGGCAGCTCGTTTGGATCTAAACGAAACACTTCACTGTCTTGTTTTATCTCCCTCTCTATTCACATTAACATAATAGCTTCTAATTGGATTGTATCTGCGATAGAGTCAGCAATGGTGGCCTGTCTCAAAGCAAATGGACTGCGAAGCTAACTGCTGAGACCCCATCTAGGAGAAAGTTCCCACAAAAGACACCTCAGGGAAGACTGCCTAGGGAGTCACCCCACCATGCGTCTTCCTGAACAGTACCAGTCCATTGCATTTACCATAATGGCTGACAAACTCAAATAGCAGAAATATCTTCTTAGTGCTCAAATACACATTCTGAAAAGTAACATATTTAACAAAAGGTCATTAAAAATGGATGAATAATTTACATAATTTTGGAGGTTCAGGGGCTTTTCTAGGCCTGACACCAAAGCAGAATCTAAAGATCCAATGACTGACACATATGATTACGTAGACACATCTACATATCAGAAAACAATTTAAATGAAATTACAACAAATGGAGGAAATACATGTTTAAATTATGTCACCACAGAATAGTTGTTATTCTTAATATATAAATTCTAACAAGTTAATACAAAAATATAATAACAAGTGGAGAAATGATATAAAAAGGAATTTACTACAGAAGTACAAATAGGCACATAAAAATATTCTTCAGGACTGGACATTGTTTAAATTAAGATAATGTCTTACCTTTAAATAAATAAATAAATGAGTTGTTTTCGATGTGTTCAGAGAACAAAGCATGAAAAGTTTTCAACACTGAGCATACTTTTCTAAGTTATTTCTAGTAATTAGACTAGAAAATGAAAGGAACACAGATTGCAAAGGGAAAAGTAAAACTATCTGTTCACTGATGTATGTATACATTTATGTCTCCAGATTATTCTTAAGAATCCATCCAAAGCTATTAGAGCTAATACATCAGCTCGGCGAGGTTGCAGAATGCAAGATCAATATACAAAATTCAATTGCATTTCTATGCAGTAGCAATATACAATCCAAAAATGAAATTAAGAAAAATAAAAAATTGTAACACAAAAGCTAAAATTACCAATTATTACACTGGTACTGGCAGAAAGATAGGATATAGATCAATGGAGTAGAATTGAGAGTCCAGAAATAAATCCTTACATTGGTGCTCAATAGTCTTTGACAAGGGACCAGATAGCATCATATCCCATTTTTAAAGTATTGTTTCTGTCTTCTCCTCAAATACCAGTGCAAAATCCTGCTCCCTTTTATCCAAATAACAGCAACAAAAGTCCACCTTGGAAATGAACTCATGCACATAGATGTCTGTCATTCCACCAACTCCAACATTGCATCAGACACACTCAGAACAATAATAATAATCAGAAAAAGAAGAACTAGAAATATTGAAAGATTAAAAGCTTCCAAAAGCTGTTATGACAATTC
The DNA here is from genome assembly GCF_030020395.1 of Manis pentadactyla. Taxonomy (NCBI): domain Eukaryota; kingdom Metazoa; phylum Chordata; class Mammalia; order Pholidota; family Manidae; genus Manis; species Manis pentadactyla. Next base: position 96,602,642 of record NC_080021.1, on the reverse strand, counting down.
AGTTCTGTGCTTCATTTCTATTTTTGAACGTATTTACTTATTTATTTAGCCCAAATGCACATTCTGGACCTACTGTGTATCAGTGCTATGCTAGACCTGTGGAGCATAAAGAGGGGTACTATTCAGTCCCTATCCTCAACAGACTCACAGTGTGGTGAGAGCCAGAGAATTCATTCACTGGGCACATAATGATTTCCACCCTGATCAAGAACCAGACATCGTACTTTTCTCTAAAGATATGAAAGCATTTAGGACACAGGAATATATAGGCTTCTGTAAGAGTGGATGAACAGGTAGGTAGATGATAGATAGATGACAGATAGATACAGATAGATGATAAACAGGTAAATAGGTGATAGAAATAGACAAGCAAATAAGCATGATAAAATTGCACATATGCAATATAAACATCTTTGCAGGGTGTGATGTAGTTATAAAGGACAATATAGTCAATTCTATGGAGCAAGAGAAGGTTCAGGAAATGTGTACTTAATCCCATGGACAATGGTAAGTCTCTAACCCAGAAAGGCCAATCTCCTTTTTCTCTCGTCCATGATGCAGAGAAAATAAATGCCATTGACTTTTCATCACACTAGTTCAAGTGATATTATTTCTACCCTGCAAAATAAATAGCAGCTGTTAGAGTCTTCCTAAGCTTTATTTGAAGTTGTAAACTAAACAAGATAAAAAATGTCCACTTAAAATATTAACTCTATGAGTGTTCACAATAATCAAAGTCAATTAAAAAGCCTAAGAGTAAAGTGATAGAGAAATTGATTCAGTGTCTCAGTATAAACAATTCCTGTGATTTCACAAAATAATAATAACAAAGCCCAGGAAAATAAGATACTTCTGTTTCTATTATGTTTTACCAAATGAAAATTTTAAAGGAAGTGTAGAATGAAAACCAAGAGTTAGGCTGTCAGTCAGTGTCTCTAACTGAGCCAAAGCCACATAGAAATCACCCCCTGAGGGTCCTCTCCTGGTTTCTCACCAAAAGCTCTGTCTGCAGCTTTCCCTTTTGACAATTGTATAAGCAGATATCCCTGCTATTTCAAATGAACACCATTTTGAGTTGATTTTAGCAGTGTCTAGCCTCTCTATCCATGAGTTGCAAATTGAGCATCCCAAGTAGTATAATCTATGATTCCTGGCCCTCTGATCAGCATGCTGCATTCACAGAAGTCTTTTTGATAAATACTGTGCAGACAGGTTCCATAACCACAGCAGTAGCTGTGATTATCATACATCACCCATCCCCCCAGGACTCGGGATCAGCCAATACCACCACAAAGGTCTCATTTCAGCTCCTACATGAGCAAATTCTTCATGATCAAAATGCAAAAAAATGGCTGCAGATTCTGAAGGTCATGCTAGGATGCTTAATATTGTAATAAAGATGTCCTGTTTTCCAAAAACTTGATATAATGGAAGGAACAAGAACATGTTTCCTGAGGCTTGCAACCCACCAACCGGCCCATTTATCCGGAGGAAAGGCCTCTGTCAGGGAGATACACTCATTGCCACCATCTCTCTAAGTGTCCATCACATACTTGGCACTTGGATAAACACCTTACATACATTTCCAGTATGCTTCATTCACTCCTTGACTCTTATGGGAAGCACTACTATCTTCATCTTACAGAAAAGGGAACAGGTTTGCAGCCTTCAGTGACTTGCATAGGGTCGCACAGAGAAGTGGCAGAGAAGGGGTTCCAGCCTAGACCCCTCAAACTCCAAAGCAGGTTTGCAGAGAACCCAGATTAATCCTCCATCACTAAGAACAGTCAACTTCTGGTGGTAGTCTTTGCATCTGTAGGCCTCGAGTCCTAACTGAAAAGTAGGTGCAAGTAGAGAACCACTACCCCAAAGTTCTTCCAAGTATCAGCAAAGGAACCATTTAATCACTGAGTGGGGTCAAACATTATATGCAATCATTGTCACTGCTGCTTATAACATTCTAATGCCTAGAATTTTAAACTTGGCCATAAACTAGGTGGAAGCTGTGTCCCTGCACACAAGGCTCAAGAAGACTACACAACACACCCTCCTTTTATCTGCGTACTTACGAAATGACTCTCCAAACAGAAGGAAGGGTAGTCACACAGTGCCTGTTCCCATAGCTGTTTTAAAAAGGCCCCAAATTTCTCCTTCTGGAAAACAGCCTTTTGTCAACAATAGCCAGCCTACCCATTTTTAAAAAGAGCAAGTTTGAAGTTTTCCTTGCCATTCTGCATTCCCACCTTTGTTGTTCCCAATAGTGTCCGGCCTGTTCCTAACAAACCTGTTTGCCTTGTGATGCCACTTTTCATAGAAGAAGAATAAAATTAAAAGGGGTGGAATGGGGAATACAGGAACCACAAGAGGGTCGCTGATGGCACTCTGAACACTGCATCTTAAAGGTCTATGTGTGTTTTTCTCCAGGGGCTCTTAAGCGACCTCCTACATCTTTCAATCTGTAAATCTTAGAGATTTTAACAGTTGCTCCATCGTATGAATGTTGAACAGATACATACTCCTGTTCATTCACAAATTTTCCACTGGCAAACAATTTCTTGAAACTAAATTTTCCTATTAGTTGAATCAAATTGAATCAGTGGAATCAGTTGAATCAAGCCTGTTGGAAACATTTTCTAGTTCAAGCTTTCTGTTCTTGCTCTAAGGCAAACTACAAAAATGTAAAATCCAAGGTTTGACCTCTAAATCTTTATTATCATATGGATCCTAATTGTAAGAACTTACTTATAGATGCTTTTATTGTTTCTCTATCCCTTGTTTCCTATCATTTTTGTGTCAAAGCTTTCTGCAGACTTTTCCTAAAATTACTATTTTTATGATTAAAGTACAATTCTTGAAGACTTCCAAAGAACCACCTGTTTTATTGTATCAAAAAACTCTTCCACCTCCCAAATGTCACTGAAAAATCAATGAGACCAGGAGAACTGTAGTCTTTCCCTAGACATCTGTGTGGCTCTCCAAGTCACACCTTGGGCTTCTGTGATTGGGGCGGGGATAAAAGCCTGACAGGATCCCAGCTAAGTGAGCTTTTAAAGAAGACATGGTTCTTCAGCAGTAGTATACTTTGACAGCAAATGCAGAGTGGAAAACAGGATATTCTTGCTTAATAAATCTTTCCCAAACATTTCATCAAAAGGGATCTTGGCAAACAGGATTAAGCCATAAATATCACCAGAATACAATGTGAGGAAATATGTTATTACCAATGGTTTTTTAAAAATGCCAGGTGAAATGCCAACACACTATTTCCCCCAACAAAAATGGTCTCATTATTCAGCTTTGTTTCAGGTAGGATCTTTGATCTGAAGTTTTCAGTCAAGATACTGTGAGAACTTAATTGAAAACGCTATCCTGTCTTCCAATTTTTCTGACTACACAACAGTACTGAGGCCCCTAAAAGAATCATGAAATAGTGTGTCCATCGTAGCAGTGCACATCGTAGAGGTACAAACACATAACCCAGGAATCATTTAATCATCCTCTTGTGTACAGTTTGTCCTGACAGGACAACAAATGCTGATTCCAGAGATGATATTTCCAGTTCATTAGGTGGAGCAATAATCTCCAAAATGATGTCCAAGTACTTCCAGACAAGCACAAGATTATAACACACCCAGGATTTATTGAGCCCTTAATATATGCTGGGCTTTGTGTTATGCACTTTACATACATCTTTGCATTTAATCCTTGCAATGCTAATGAGAGGGAAGTATCATTTGTCCCATTGACAGGTGAGGAAACAGTTAAGTTACTTGCACAGAGACACAGCCGTTAAGCATTAGAGCCCTAACACTTGCGTTCTCAAAGGCAAAACTGTCTTCTATGTCTCTACAGTCTAGCTGAAGAAATAATTTTTGCCACATGAAAAAAGCCCCCTAAACAAAACATGAACACATAAAGAAAAAAAACAACATAACTACTAAATAATATACTGGAAGGGAAGTATAGCTTTGCCATTACAAAGATTTTTGAGGAGTTCAAGGAAGAAAATTTTTAAAAATCATTGAACTACATTTTAAACAAGAGTGGTAAAATTGAGTCCGTTTTTGTCTGGCATGTAGAATTGGAAGATCAGAAAGGTTTCCGGTGTTGTACAGAGGATCTGGAGGTCATGTTTATATTATACAATGTATACACTTCCATTTAATAAACAGCTTCAATGGAAGTAAGTCACACTTGCCATGGATGTTAATGGAAGTGGGCAATGTAGTTTCCTGTACGGAGCCTTACTAAAATTCATTAACTTTGACCCTGTAACTCCCTTTCTAGAAATCTTTCCCAAAGAAATAAGAAGAAATTCAGGAAGAACATTATGGATACATGTTTACTGAGCAATTATGTGTGCTGGCCAGGGCTCTAGGCCCCGTGTCATGACAGTGAGCCACACCAGGAAGTCCCGCTGGAGTTTCCGAGACTGTTCATTGAAGCATTTCTCATGGTAACAATTTGGTTTCAAACTCAATGTCCAACAATGGGGGAATGCTTAAATAAATGTTTAAATAAACTATTTTATGTCCACAGGACTGAACACTAAGCAGCCATGAAAAATCATGTTTTCAAGTATATGTAAGAGCACTGGGAGAACGTTCATAGTAATATACAGCAAAAAACAAATCTTTCCCTCTGGGTGTGTGTAGCTTGCCAGGTCCAATTTAGGGCTTCTCTAATTGCAGTGGGACTAAAAAATCTAAGAGACATTCAGGCCAAGTAAGTTTTTAAGTAGTCCTGCTTATGTTATGACCCCCATTTTCAAAATACATGTGATAGTATTCCAGTTTTAAAGACATATTACAGCTGTGCCTAAATGAATGTGGTTATTCCTGGTGGCAGCATTGCATTCCATTTGTATTTTCTTGTTTATATGTCTATGTTTTCTAAAAATGTCCAGGTTTTGTTTTTATAACCAGAAAAAAAAAATTTGGGGAAATGAAATAAGAGCAAGAATAAAGGCAACCTATCCCACATAATCTGTTGCCCTTCTTTCAAATGGCATTAGAATAAATAACTGTGATATTTCCTTACACTGGACACCTCCCTCAAGTGTCTTCAGAGTATGAGTTCTTGTTTGTGGATCAAAGCCCATGCTAGGACAGTATAGCAGAATTATTTTGCATGATAAGATTGAGTTAACTCCATTTCTTGGTTGGTCTCATATCCAGAAACTGGAAGCACAGGATCCGCCTCTAAGATAACCAGCAATGAATCAGGCCATGCAGCTTTTACGGTTCCATGTCCATCATGTCTGGGCAGTTCCAGCTCAAGAGACAAATAGCCCTTCAGTGAATTTACAAGGTGGATTGTGAGAACCTTGCAAAGTTCAGGAAACCACAAGTCACATAAGAAACAGGGCTGAGAAAAGAGTGACAGCTAAACCTTCTTTTTAAAAGCTTAGTGACTAAGAGCTAAGTAAGCTATGTCTATAAACATGCTCAGCACATAGTAGGCATTTAATAAACATAAGTTGCTATGCTCCTTCCTTATTTATTTTAATCATATTTTAAAACAACATGAATCTATAAACTTTCATAGCTGCGTCAAATTGTCAGAAGAATGGAAGGTATGGTTTCACTGCCTCTGTAACAGTGTTGGGGAAAGTGTAGGCTGTGGAAGGTTGGGATTTTTTTCCTTCTTAATGACCTATAATGGTCAACATGGAAGAAACATCACATGGGACAATATGGAAAGATAAGATATGATAAGAGTTAGTGTTTATACTTGACTAGTGATTATTTTTTTCCTGATAGAAGAAGAAAGCCCAGGCAGAGGATACATTTGGTGATGGGGAGGTGAGAACATGATTAAATCATGCTGCTGCTTTAACATCAGGATGAGAAGTCTTGATTCAAAAGGAATTGCATTATGCCTTGTTCTCCTTTTCATATTCAAACATTGGAGCCAGGATTGAAATCCTGGATTTTTCGGGTGTCTGCATTTTAAGATTTTGTTTATGTTAAGGCTTAGGTCCCTTTAATAGGTATGTTTTAAGGAAAACATTACCTTTGTGTGACCTCTGGGATTTGAAGGTGAAAATTCAGTGACTGGAAAAAAAGGCACCCCAGTTGTCATGGATGAAGTCTCTAACCTTAAAGACAATTGTGTGTCATCTTGTGAATGCCTCTCCCCAGCAATAACAAATAGCTGAACCACAGCTGGGACAGAGTAGGTTCTGACGGACCATGATTCTTAACTAGAGAAACAGAGACTGGTTGAAAATAAACATGTTAAAGGAAAATAAATAAATGGGTGGAATTTTATAGAAACAGTAAGACATTTTCAGTGATGCTTCAGGAAGCCAGTTCCAACTCCCCCTGTGCCCCCAATTCTTAAATTGTTATTATAAGCTAAGCATTTTATGTCCAGAGGGAAGAATAAATTTGTGCTGGTTATCATATATCAGAATTACAGAGGACATCATCTGTTAATGATCATTTATTCCTAGCTACTTGGAGAATAATACCCAGTAATTATAGCAAATGTAAGTCAAATAGTAATAGCATACTTTACATAGTATAGTGATTATAAGTTATGTCCATGCATCTGGGACAAGGGTCTTTTATGCCTGGTATTAAATCTGCACTACAATTTATTCATAACACCATCACTGGGATTGGAAAAAGGAAGCTTGCCCATAGAAAGGAAACTTGTCCTCCTTTAACATTTCCAATAAGTCACTTGAAGAAAACTGCTCTTTGCATGCCTTGCTCAACTCAATTACCATCAAGACATCATAAACAAATATTCATTGCATTTACAACTGGTTCTTTATTGCACAGTGCAAAATGTATTGTTAAAATTTAAACCATTTAAAGGGAGTAAGCACCCAGATTTCTGCATTCATTTAAAATTTAATTGAAAAAAACTCAAGCATGTGTTGCAATATTTTCTTATTTAGAGACTGCTGCTAAATGACCTATCATATTATATTTGCAAGTCTAGCAAACGTTAGGGCATCTCAGGCTCTGGTGTTTGGTAACACTGAAACCTACCAGTTGTTTTAAATGCAAAGATAATTAGTAAAAGTTTTGTAAAATTTTGGGAGGAAATGGAACCATTAAAAATAACCTGATGATCCCCTCCTCAGTAGAACCAGGCAGTGTCAACCTTCCAGTGGCTCCAAGCCCATTTGGAATATTGAATACCACTGAGGCTGTCCCAAGTCTCTGATGTTAATAGGTCCATTAATTATGCACATGCATAATTCTCATCTACAGGAAAACAAGGAAACACAAGGAAAAAATAATTCTTATTAAAAAAAATATTTCTTCAAGGCCCTTCAAAATTTGGTTCCTGCCAATCTCTCAAGTCTGTCCAATAATACTCTCAGTGACAGCAACAGCCACAGCGACAGCCGTGCTGGAAGACTCTCCCCCAGGCTTTCTCTCCAGCATGAGATCACTTTTTTCTAATAGACGCCTATTCTCTGTCTCTTTACCTGATAAACAGAAACCTACCATTCAAGTTTTAGCTTAAATATCTCCTCTTCCAGGGAGCCTTCCATGACCCCTCCCCTAACTGTCTTAGATTACTCACTACCGATGGACTCTCTCAATATCCTTTACTTTTCCCTGATTGTCATCTGACTCATATTTCATTTCAGCTGCTTGCTCATTTCTCTGCTAATCTCTTTTCATAGAGGGTAGGCAGGAGCCACCGTTCCAGTTCAGCATCACTGTTAAATACCTACCGCAGTGACTGGCACAGAGCATGAGCCTGGTAGATACTGGCTTTGCTGGTGAATTACTCTAGGCCTGGCTTCTCATAGTGCTGTCCAGGGCAAAGCTTTGGGGAGGGGTAGAGATGGCAAGTTTGCAGGCAAGGGCCAAAGCATATCAGGAGATGTCCTTGCTACAATTAAGTTTAATCATTTAATCTTGACACAAGTTTCTTTCCTCCGCCTTTTCTCCTTTATCCTTTCTTTGCCTAATGTTGTGTATTAGAGCTTCCTGAAGCCTGTTAACTTAGGCTAACGTTTATCATTAAATTCCATGAAGGGCGTTTTCTCAGCTTATTGGCTCATTGGACATTTTATTCTTAGAGTACCTGCTAAGGTGTAGATCTGTGTGCTCAGGGAATGCGATTGGGATGTGTCCTGGGTAAACCCTCTCTGTGATGTTACACTTATCTCTACATCCATACAACGGGAATAAAAATTGTCTGCGATGATCTGATAGGAGCTACAAATACGTTATTCTAAATCTGTCTCTGTGGGTCTCATCCATCTGTTGCACGGTAAGGGCTTGCCTGACACTACACGGAGGGGAAATAGTTCTTGAATGAAGGAAGGGAAATTCAATTCTTCTACAAATTTCCAGATTCCCATTTGTTTGTCATCAAATAGTATTTACTAAGCATGTGACTCATATATCTGTGTTTAATAGTTAAGAAAACAATCTTGAAATGAATAGATGACGATCTTCAATGAGTTATGTCTTTCTCTCACTGCCTTTAAGACCAAACCTCACAACAGAAAGTGCACCCCAATGAAGGACACACTTGGGAAGCCTTCCCTGCTCCACCCTTCCTGGTCTTACATCTGCCACCCTGGTGCACTCCATATGACACACTTGTGGATGAGATTTTGTTCATTTCTTCGTTTTCCACCAAGACTTGTCTTTTTTTAATAACATTTAATACAAACTTATAATGTTAGCAGTAATCTCAGAGAATCAAGCTAAATTCACAGTTTATGCTGGTATTATGACTTTGTGTTTCACAATATTTCTTTTATTCACTGTGTATGGAAAGACTTTCAGGAGTTTTTTAACCAAAGAATTACTGCTGTATGTTCAGTGGGGAGGATGCAGTAATTTCAATAATTGAGGTGAATTTTGTTCAACTAAAACTTTAGAAAATAGAAGAAAGATCTGGGCAAAGAAAACAAAAAGGGCCACAGGGCTTTCCATGATTCTGCCATATGTTAATTACCAAAAGTAATGAAATTAAACGACATTAAGTCAAATGGGTGCAGCCTATGTTTTGTAGTAACTTTTAAATTCAGTCTGTATTTGACATCAAAACATCAATTAAACTAGGGAAAGACTCTAATAAGCCTGGCTAAACCAGTATAATTGTGAGTAGCCAACTTGAGGGATTATGGACAACCCAAGATGGAATCTTATATAATTAATATAATCTCAAGGGTGATGTCTGTCACCTTTGCTAGTACTCCATGAGTTAACAGCAAGCCACAAATCCTCACTCTCAAAGGGAATTATACATGCATATGAGCACTGGAACTAGGGTTGTGGGACCACCTTGAAGTCTGTCCACCACAGCCTCTAACAGCCTGAGAACTGTACACCTTTTAGCTCCTGCAGCTGGAGAAGAGTGGGTCCTTTTCATTGATACCAGTTGGGACAAAGCTAAGGAAAGATGCTAGTTGGACTAGCTAAAGTCAGGGTCCAGTGCTAGGCCAGTCAACTACAGCCAAGGATATACAGTTTCCATGTTATTTAGGAAGACAAGTAGTGAAAAGAGTGGATTCCCAAGAAATGGATGGTAAGGGTCCAGGTTCATAAATCCTCCCTGTGCCAAACCTGGTCTCCACTGTTTTAGGAAACCTGGCCTATTACATCACTTTGCATGTCTTTCAGCCTTGGCAATAAGCCTTCCTCACAATTTCAGTCAGACTGAGGGAAGAAATAAAGAAACCTTCTTTTATCCACAAAGACTGCTAGATACATCCTGTTGTTAGCCTTAGGACATGGAGGTCAACATCCTAAAATCTAACAAATAAAGTCTAAAATAATTCTTCCATAGTCAAATAAAATAAAATGCCTTAGAAGTAAACCTCAGGGTGTATTCATTTTAATGTTTGCAATAGTTTAATTTATACACTTTCTTCATAACAACCTATTAAGGCGTGTCTATACTACAATAAAATCATGCTGCAGAGGTAAAAACTAGAACAATGAAAACATTGCTTAACTTTCTCACATTTTTAACCATGTCAGATGCAAATTGTAAAATTACAATTCAGAAATTTTTTACATTTTTTACTTCCCTGGACTAGCTGGTACTAAACACGAGTAGGTAACTAATACTGTAAAGTTAACATATAGGGATGGGGAGAACATAATCACCAATATAGTGAAAATAGAACCCTACCTCTCAGAAATCAGTCACAAACTTCCTTCTGCATTTGAAAATGATTTACTGAATTTTAGTTAATAGTATTTATTTTTAGAAATCCAAGCCTTTTGAAGTCTTCTTTTCTAACTTTATTATTTTCAATTTCCCTATTTAACACTCAAACAAAATCTTACCGAGCTTTTAATAACAGGAAATGTTCCACCCACAGCATGTTCAAAATTAAGAAAGCATTTGATCACTCGATAAAGAAGTACGAAATATTTAGAACTGTAATGTAAACTTAAGAAATTGTATGAATAAAGGATAGTGAAGAATTTCCAGAAGAGCTGTTTTTGTTTGTTTGGAATGTTAAACCAGGAAGGTAAATTGCCAAATAAGAAGTATAAATTAGTTCTAGAGACAGCTGAGGCACCTTTACAGAAACAGAAAATCGATGGATGCAACCTTGGAACATGGAGGTGGAGGCAAGGGGCATGGGCTTGTATTCTATCCAGCAATCCTTAAAGCCAATGAACTGTTATGTCCCTAAAAAATACCACTTTTCAGGATATCCCTTTTTACATGCATTTGCCAAGCAAGGGTGACATACGAGGGCAACCCTTTATTGGAGCGGCCAGTCTGTCAGATAAAATTAGACTTCCTGGAACCAGGATCCCAAATATTAGTATGATTGACCCAACCCCTAAGGTTTCCAAGTTGACAGTGCCCTGTAGTTAACGCTATGAGTTTTTTCTTTTCTTTTCTTTCTCTTTTTTTTTTGATGAGATCTTAAAAAACAAGCCATGTTATGAATATGGTTACTGCAGGAAACGTTTATCTTTCTTGATTTAAACATATTCTCAACATCTTTATGACACATAGAGATATATATTCTTTGATTATAGAGTTAGCAGACAGTTTAAAAAACAGCCCTCTGGGGATAACAAAATAATCCTCTGATTTGTGTATTTTGAAAATGCAGTTTTTGTGGACTCCATGAAGGAGATGTAGTTGCAAAGAAAATCATTACAAACTTTGGATTAATAGCACCCCTTATAGTTTCTCAATGCTCAATCTCCCAAATCCTATGAAGATGATTATAGTCACCTTTTAAAACAAGAATAAATGGTGCTATACTGTTTCATAAATAAGATATTTAGTTATTGATGATGATGATGGCTGCTTTCAACTACCTTCTAAGAAGGCAGCTTGGAGAGGTGGTGATGAGCAAAGACTTTGCAATCCCATTATAGAAGTCGGGGTGGGAATCCCAACTACTTAGAGTTGGCAAAGAACAGCTCTTTAAATCATTGTTTGTTTGTTTTCTGTAAAATGAACCTAAAAATAGGGCCTAGCAGCTGTGAGCATTATCTAAATGTGTGCTTAGTGCCTAACACATAAGAAAACTTGGTAAAATAAGTTATAATTATCATTGTGTACCATGCATTATTTTTCTAAAAATGTTTCATTTTTGTCTCAGTTAGCCCCCAGAAAGTCCATTCACTTTACAGATGAGAGAGACAGACTCAGCAAGTCAGTAACTTACAGAACCACGATTTAAACTCCAGCCTTTCTGCCCTCAAACCGTTTCCCATCCAGCAAGGTAGAAGGACTGCAGTTTGTTATTTCCCTGCAGGCCAAAAAAATATGGTATTCCAGATAACACGAGGAGAGAAACCCCATACTCCTTGATTCTTCTGATAGACTGTCTCCAAGCTAAGTCTGATGCCTGGGTCTAGCAAAGGAAGTTCTGACCAACGAGATAATGTCCTTTCAGTTCTCTTCAACACTGACCTGCTTTTCTCAAGGAAATTTAACTATGCCTTTGTTCATTCATTCATTCATCAACAACCAATAAGCATCTACTAGACTCTACCAGGACTAAGCTCCATGAGGATGCAGTCTACAAAGGAGGCTGACTTTATCACACCAAAGGTATAAATTCCAAGTTGATTGAGAAGCAGAGAAGCTTTGACAGAAAGGCAATTAAGTCAAGTTGTGAAACAGAGTAGCAGCTCAATTAGAGAGATAGGGGACATCTGACTAATCCTTTGGACAAGTTAGAGGGTGGATGAAAAATTCAAACCCCATTAAGGGAAATCGTGATAGAAATGTAAACCAAGTTTCTCAACCAGAATCAGTATATTAATATTAGGAATGCAAAGAAAAAGAGAGGTGGGTTATTTGAAATATCTCCTCCTTCAAGTCTTATGCAACACTGATTTATTAGGCATCTATTAGTCATTACAACAAACTGTAAAGTTGTACACAAAGATCTGGCTCTCTCCTTTACCTTCTCACTTTCCAGCAACTCTGGTTGCTCCAAACTCTTAAGTAAGAACATCTGCAGGTTTTGCATTGAGTTTTAACTGCTGAGTATGGTGTAGACTGGGGCCTGCCAACAGTGTCAAAGCCATAAAAAAGAGGAAATCCTCATCATGCTTCTCCCCCTGACAGCATACCTCCTGGGTCTCCCTGCTGTGGATCTCCTTCCAGCGCCCTCACACAGTTATTTTTTATGTTTTATCCAAAGTATGTAGCTATCTGTAAGAGGGCTAATTCAATTGGAGCTTACTTGGCTATAAACAAAAGCAGAACTCCAGATTTGAAGGTCATAAAGTCAAAATTGCACTATTAATATAATATTTTGAAGTTTGCCAAGATAATCAAAGTGAAGATTCCCTCAATATCTTCTTTTTACTAAAAATGAAAAATCTTTGCCTACTACAGAGAATTCCCATAAAAAAGTTACAGATCTTCAAACACTAGAGAATCATTTTGTGATTTCAAATTGATTTGTCATAAAAACCCAATCATTACTAACACTGGGTGGTAATCACCATGGCTAATTTAGGCATTGTGAGTCTTAAACCGCATCTGTTACAGATATCTTGTAAAGATAAACCAGAATTCATGAGTTCCAACCATCTTGTTTTCCTGATATGCTTACCAGTAAAGGTTAAGAAATTGGTCATACAGAAATACCTATCAATAGGAGGAAATTTTGAAATAATAAACATGCTTATTCATGTGCACTCATAGAATTTGTAATCCAGGAATGACAGTCAATTCTGGAGCTTAAGAATTGGAAGGTAAGTGTTGAAAAGTTGACAAAAGAGGATGAGCCTATGAAAACGTTCACCAGGCCATCCTTTTCTTGCTAATTTAAGAGACTTCAACCAGTCTCAAGTTAGTCTTTATGTAGTTAATTCTAGTATCTAGTATAGGATTATAGTATCTAGAAATTTGCCATTTATTATATCTGAAATATGACCCAGTACATAAAATTGTATCTCTTTTTGTGAAACAAACCTCCCTTTAAATTCCCCTTCATCACAAGTAATGACTCTATAGCATCTGACTACACTGATAGACAGTGACTGCATGGGGGGGTGAGGACTTGATAATTTAGGTGAATATTGTAACCATAATATTGTTCATGTGAAATCTTCATCAGATTGTATATCAATAATACTTTAATTAAAAAAATATTTCTTCATCATTCATAAACCCCTACTATAACAGTACACATTATTTATGCAATTATACTCAATTATTGTATTTCTCACTACAAACAGTCATAAAAAAGATAGATGCACTAGTATTGTTTGCCCATAGCAGTACACTGAAACAACTATTTCTACTCTTAAGTTATTGGAAATGGCATTTGAGAAGCAAACTTTAAAGTTAAAATTCAATGAATCCAATAAAAAACATGCAAAGTCACCTTAAAAGGACAAAGTTAATTTCAGGCCAGCAAGATTAGATAGTAAATGGATTGTATATCTTAATATGCTTGTAGAGAGAATGTATGGACAGACAGGTCTTGCTTAGCTCCTAAGCAAAAGAAAGTGACTCACAAAAGCAAACCTGAGCAGTGTCCCTTCAAATTGGGCAAGGTTTTAAGCAAAAAAAAAAAAAAGATTTGATTTCAGGAAAGACTGCACTTTACAATGGTCCCTTAGGTAGACCAGGGCCATAACCGTTAAGACCCCCCCTAATGTCAAGTAGATTCCCACTGTAATGGTATGGGTCTATGAGAAAATCTCATTCATCATTCACCCATTCATTTAGTTAACCTTCTACTAAGTGCCAACAAAATTCAGATACAGGGCAAAAGGGTGATACTATGGAGGTGAGCTAAAAGGACAGAACCCACATTCATTAAGCTTGCATTGTAATAGGGATGATCAGCAGTAACTGAATCCTCAACTGGCATATAATTATAGGAATTGATAAAATCAATGAAGGAACTGTTGAGGAGATTATAAAAAATATTAAGAAGTGGGCTTAGGGAGGTTTGGACAGACACCTCAAGATCACACTCTTCTTAGCAGGCTGGAATGTGATCCCAACCCTTCTATCTCCAGAGCCCACCTTTGTAAATTACGTACGTGTCCACAAAGCAAAAGTGCACAGAATGCAACTTCGGCCTGTTTTCACACAGCTCTTTTATTTTCAAACTAATTCTTACTCTTAAGCCATCTCTTACATAGTTGTTAGTCTCTGATCCCTGTCCTTGACCTTCCTCATTTGTTTGAATTTCTTTGCCACAAGCAAATCCTGAAACCCAGGGTCAGATTCTCCTGCTATAGCCATGCTGGTTCATGACCCAGCTTTGCCCCTATAATACAGAAGGTCCACTCTGACGGGAGCAGATTCATAGTGTTTTCTCCGTGTGTGGTTTTATCTCTGGGTACTGACATCAACATAAAAGAACTAGCAGAGGAGGTCCCCATTATACCTAAGAAGTAAGGGAAAGGAGTGTATTCCAAAAAATGCAACAAAATCCATTGCTTTCCATTCCATGTGTGGAACTTTGATACTACAACAATTCTTTGAAAAATCCAAAGGGAATGCAGTCCATTAAGTTTCTAAAAAAAGGACAATCCTTTCTAGATTCACTGAAGTCTGATGTATGGCAAACTTAATTTCAAACATGCTTTAAAAACATGATGTAACTCTGACAAGTCAGACTTTGTAACTTGGCAAAGGTTTTGAAATGTATTTATGTGTGTGTTGGGTGTAAACTGTTATTGTACTGGAAAACTTCTTGAAAGGGATTTTTATAAGTCTCATCTTGTCTCTCTCTCAAGTGGCTGTTAAAAATAGAGAGTTTATTGGCAACTATTTTTCCTTGTGTTAGAGAAGGATTAGCTTAATCCTGGTGAAATATCTTAACACTTCACTATATTCAATTCTGTGCAACTAAACTTTCATTATGCACAATACTAAAATAACTGCATGCATCCTAAGAGGTTCAAAAGTTACACATTTGTCAGGTTTGTTTTTACAGAACAAACTTAAACACTGTTCTCTAACTCAGTAATTTTTCACTTTCCCACCTACACCTCAATTATTTTAATTTTGGATTCATGTTTATTTTCTTTTTCCCCATAAAATGTTAGATATTTCCTCTATGTATTTAACACAGCATGATAGAATTAGTCAAGCAAGCATTCTGATCTTCAGTACTGTGTGTGCAGTTTACAAGGCTATTTGAGATCATCCTTTAAAAATAACCCTACTAAGACACTGCACGGTGACTGGTGGTTACCATGGGGGAGGGTTTGGTGTGGGTGCATGGGTGGGGAGGGGGATAAAGGGGCACAGAAATTCTCAATCATGGTATAAGTTGGTCATGGGGATGGTAATACAGCATGGAGAATGTAGTCAATGATTCTGTAACATCTTCCTATGTTGACAGACAGTAAACTACCCCAGTGGGGGTGAGGATTTAATAATGTGGGTACCTGGTGAACCACTGTGTTGTACACTTGAAACCAATATAAGGTTGTATATCAACTGTACTTCATTTCAAAAAAATCCCTACTGAGGTTTAGGACATTTTTGTGTATGATAGCTGTTCTCCTTCCCAATTATAACAAGTCCAATTAGAACTTCTTTCCACTGGGCCCACACTCTGGACCATCCAAAGCTGTTAAATAGGCAAAATGTGTGCTAATGTCCCATCAACACGGCTGGCTTCCTTTCCTTTCTTCTCTGATGTTGTCTCTATTCTTTCTTTCTCATTTTAAAATATCCACCGCCCATCTAGGAACAAAACCTGATACCAAGAAGTAATCTGTGTTTGTTATTGATAGTTGGCATTCTCTCACCAAGGAATTTGTCTTGTAAACCTTCTCTTTACCATTAAATGGAAGGATATGTCCTTGGGAAAGAATTTCAAAGACTTCTCACCATGTAGCTACAAGATCTGGACCATGGAGTGTCCAACGTCAGTGACACAGGGACAAAGACATTGGCACTGGTTCATATCATCCCCACAGTCACCCCTTCCCCTCCCAGTCCATTGGCCAGGACAAGTCGTGGTGCTTGACCCAATTACCAGGAAAGTCAGGAAATGTGGAAAGCATGTGGCTGTTTGCTGAGCAAAAATGATCTCGGCTTCTTTGGCTGCCCTTTGCTCCCTTCTTCCTACCTAGAAAACACACCCAACCTCTTCTCAGAGGAGATAACCCCAAATCCTGGCCAGACACTGCTCCTGACTCAAAGTCAAGACAATGCTCTGGGGTTTCTTCATGAAACTGGATATGACTCTTCTTGATCTGGAGGCTTATGAATAAAACATGTATGTTTTCCCCACACACTCCCACCCAGAAGCCACAATGAAACAAGGATAGAAAAACACCAACGGAGACTCCTATCCAGAAAGAGGAAGACCCAAAGCCAGCCAGCAGCATGGGCTGAGGCAGCTCTGAAGCGCTGCCAGCTGAGCCTGTAAGGCCCCCACCCTGGGAGCTGAAAAGTACCTGTCTGGTCCCTTGCTGCAAACCAGCCACCTTTGGGGCTTCTTGTCCATTTTCCAG
Source organism: Manis pentadactyla (assembly GCF_030020395.1). Taxonomy (NCBI): domain Eukaryota; kingdom Metazoa; phylum Chordata; class Mammalia; order Pholidota; family Manidae; genus Manis; species Manis pentadactyla. Next base: position 96,585,723 of record NC_080021.1, on the reverse strand, counting down.
CTTGGCTACAACATGAGGTGAGAACTGGAGGACAGTTCTTCTTTGAGGACTATTCACTTCCAACTTTGAAGATCTTTGATGACACAAGAGGTGTTTTAAATTGCATCAGAGGTTTATTTTTGCCCATGCTCAGTTTTTTTGGCAGTTCATTTCTCTCCAAGACCAAGTAGGTTTCTGATCCTCTTAGCCTAGAAGGGTTTGGCCTCTCACACAAGAGAGTTGGTGAGCACTGTGTGCCACAGTTAAGCATGAATTCAGTCCTCCTAACAGTCCTGAGATTAAAGCATTGCCACATTGTCTATTCTAGAGATGCAGAGTTGGGGGGAAGTTATTTTGAGAGACAGTGCCCTTCTTACAGCACTTAAACATATGCATGTAGGTAATGCTAACCTTGCTAATATGACATTATTTGGGACGTACTTATGTGCCCCTTTGGTCTGATCGAGGTAACTATGGGGACAATGGAACATAAAATTTGAAAATTGAACTCTTCCCCAAAAACCCGAGACTTGTGGTCACAACATGTATGTCGTATATGCTATTTTTATTTCTTTAATTCCATGCCTTAGATTTCTGTTTGTTTGTTTGTTTTAAGCCAGTCAGGAAGATGTCATGCTTCATTCAGACAGGTGCCTGTGTCTATGATTCAGGGTTCACCAGGAGAGACTGGATACCTTATTTGTTAAAACACTTAAAATCTTGCACTGCACAACTAGAACTTAGTAAGTACTTTTTGCTGATGATGAGAAACATAACATTAAAAAAACACTTTCTTTTTTTGTCCCTATGGTTTAATCAGCACAGGCATAGTTGGATGTGGCAAATGTCAGCTTGTTCTGATTTCTCACCATGAGTTTTCAACAGTTGATGCTCTGGGACTGACATTTCCAGGTATAGTCAAAAGGCATAGCCAAGGCTTTTGATCATGTTTAACTCTGCACTGCACATATTAAAGACTGCTCAGAGGCACTGGTTTAAATCCTGACCTGCCAACATCTTTGGGGAATTCAGTTACATCTCTGATTCCCCAAATGAAACCTCCCTGGGTCCCAATGAGTTTTAAAATAATACAACCCTTTGAAAAGTTTACCCTCCTTTCTCCCTCCTTTCCCCCTCCTCTTCCCCTTCCTCTTCATTTTTTAAAAAATTTAATTGATACTAAAGATCTCAGAACATTCCCGAAATAGACTCTTGACCCATCCCCAAATAAACAGCCTCCTACCTAGCCTTATTTCTTTCCTGCAAAACTTGTGTGACTGTTTCTACCTGTTTCAGAATGTGCAAGGCTGTTCTCCTAAGTGCACGGCAGGGATGCCCGGCATGCCTTTCCTGTCTCCTTGGATGCCAGAGTGGCCAGAGCAGCCCAGAGTGATGGGCCCTTGCCTTCCTCCTGTGACAGCCTCGGGTGCCCTGTAGCCCTCGCCCCACATTCCACTTCTCCAGCCTCAAAACTGTCCAGACTCTTCCTGCCTACTCTCCAGCCCCAGAACTTTTTAAGGCATTTCCACCCTTGGGACCCAGAGACATGCAGCAGGGACTCCAAAGAATCTGGACCTTGGGGTCAGAGGTGTTCACAGCTGGAGCCAGACCAAAATTAGTGATTGTAGTGCAACTCAGGAGTGCTGGACTTCTTTTTCTCTTCCGGAACATTTTATTTTTCTTTTTTAATTTCTGAGAGAAAGGTGCTTGCACAAAACAACCCTTGCAGGCCATGCTGGGGGCTCCTTACTGCTTATCACATGGTTTCTCTGGGCTTCATCACCCCAAATACCTCACTGACTTACAAATAAACTTTTGGGGGGCAGCCCTGTTCCTGGAAGGCTGCCCGTGCTTATTTAGGATGCTAGCACAACCTAGAAAATGAAAATACATAAACAATAAATATAAACCAATCAAATGGATATCTGGTTTACTATACAAAATCAAAAAACTGTTTGATTTTTTGTATATTGATCCACTGTCTGGATTATTTCTTTAACCAATTATTCCTTTTTGATAAAATGTATAGACTCTTGTTTAATGATGCAATCAAGTTGTAGCTTTTGACTGTTTTTCTTTGGTATGTTAGCATGTTCATCTACAAAGTTCTCAGACTTCATTCTTTCTCTTTTGGAGCATTTGACTTTGCTGGGTTTCATAAATGATCATTTTTATTTTTTAATTTCTGAGAGAAAGGTGCTTGCACAACCAGGGGTCTCATTATTTCTTCCCCTTTCATTGAATGTGTATCTATGAAAAATAAAGACATATGCTATGAAATATGTTCCTACTTCTCTGCACATTCCCGGGTAAAGAGAAATATTCACAGTAAACATACACCTTGTTTCACATGTCTGTTAGATGGTTATTGATGAAGTTAACTATTTTGTATTAGTATGTTACCAGAGACAAGTTCAACATCTGGTTAACCAGACAGGTCCCATTTCCAGAGCGCACCCTTTTCTCCAGGAGGAGGCTGTAAGCCACTTAAGAATCATAGTAATTGACCCAGGTCTATACATCAAGTCTAAATAGACATGGAGTAAATTGCATAGCATTTGGTAAAACAAGTTACCCCCTGTTCCTCTTTCAACCCATAATGACTGAAATTCAATTAGACTTATTGCCTGTTACTCAATATGATACTACTGTAAAATTGTTCCTTTTGCAATACAAAGTTTAGAGCTAAAGAGCCTGCTCTTCTCCTTAAAGCATATGGGCTCTTGCATTGGAACAGAATTTCATTACATTTAAAAACTTTTTCCACTGTTTACTTTATCACTGGGGTCAGATAAAAGATCGAGAGTCAAAATTAGCCTTTTGCTCTGGGGTCGGGGAGTGAGGAGAGAAACCCCAGTGGAAATCAGTGGTGAATTTATTTGTATTTCCATAGTGCAGAAATTATGGGGACACTAGCAATGTTGGAAGAAAAAGCTTGGGCGAGGGGAGTGCCTGTATTTTTATCAGTATTATTATTCCTAAAATACACTACAAATAATCCTGGGATATTTTGGTACAGGGTATTTAAAAGTCTATGAATCATGAATACTTCCAATCAATCTTAACATTTTCACTGTATAAAAAATAAAATACTTCCCATGCTGAGTCTACCAAATGAAATTCATGAACAGTTCCCCTTATCTAATCATGAAAAATGTCCAGATATAGAGTTGATTTTTAAGTTAAGAAAGCAACAAGAACAGTTTTACAGGTCTGAGGGATTTTCACATAGCCTAAAAAAGAACTCGATCTGAGTGGCTATGATCCTGACCTCGGGCCTGAAGTTACCATCTCTGGGACTAGTGACCAAAACGCTGCCTTGTGTGTCAAGGAGGATTTTTGTGAGAAGTAAATGAGTTAGTGCCTATAAAGTAATTAGAAGTATCCGAGGTACACGGCAAGTCTCAAAAAAAACAGGTAGCCACTTCACTCTCATTATCATCATCATCACACGGAAAACCACCAGAAGTTTGCCCATCCTACAAAGTCTACTTCAATGGGTAGCTCCAGATAACTCACAGTGATACTGGATTCTTCCCTCTGAATTTAGTGATTGCTTTACATAACTTAACACATGATGATAGAGCTAAGCTTCTGACTATGAACATCCTTCTTGTGAATATCCCATACATACAAGACAGGCCACTTCTTCCCCCACTTACCAACAGAAGCTCTGGGAACATCATTTGTGCTCCCCTAAATTAGAGTTATGCTCTTCTGGACACTCACACAACTGTGCGTGTACACCTGGCTAATTGACATAATCCAGTCAAGTAAAGAAGAGGACTTGTACGATTTGTATGCCTCAGGTACTTAGCACTCACTTGGAGCTTAAGAAATATTTTATTAAGTTTTGTTTGGACAACATTGGGGTCAACTCTATTAATCTGTATCACGATAGGTTCTAGACATTCAGATCTAAGACTTCAATTTATACAAAATATTTAAAATGTTAAATAACACATGAAACAAGCAACTATTTTTCTTCCTAATTGCTTAGAAAATGTCCAAATGCCCCCAGTGTCACTATTATTCCTGAGCAGGGAAAGCTGAAGCTTACTTTGTTCAAATATTGTGATGACCATATTATTTGGATTTCTCTAACATTGCACCCAGTTGACTTAGCTCAAGGTCACTTATTCTGAAATCACCACGAAGTCATATGGAATGGAATTTCACACTGAACAGAGGGGCCCAGTTGTAGCTTTCCGTTGACATTTGCACATTGTACACAAGCATCTTTTAGCTTTAGCATCACGGCAGAGACCCATCAAGCTCACACTGTCAAGTTTCCCTAGCATGTCAGACATCTTGTTAAAAGTGATAAATTCAATTAGTTTGTTGAACTTATACAATGTCAGTCAATTTGACATGTTTTCATTTCTTCACCACAGTAAATAAACTAACCAGTATTCTTTTCCACCCTTCCCCTCTGCTCCCCATCAACCCATATAACTAGGCCTCAGGGTCAGCTTTGGAAAGACTTGGATTCCACTTATTCATTTACCACTCCCTAGCTCTGGAGCCCTGAAACACGTCTCCCAGGACCTGCTCACAGATTAGTTATAAGTAATAAATGAAATACAGGGCATCAAGCAAAAAGCACAATGCCCAGCACATTGTAAAACCAGTAAAAAGATTGCTTCAATATCACCAAAGTGAAAAAGAAGTTAACTTAGGTTGTAAATGGTTTTGGAGATGGCAGTAGTGGCTGTGAAGCACAGTGGCAAAGATAAGAATAGTTATGTAAACAGGAAAGAAGGCAATTATAGAAAATAATGTGGAGAAATCCAGAAACAATTGCATAAAAAGCTGGTGGAGCACAACTAAAGAGTTAAGCAAATGTAAAAGCCAAAAAGTTCATGGGCAAATAACTAAGTGAATCCTGGGTGCATAACTGCTTTTCAGGGATAATCCATCCGGACCCACTTGTGGCCATGCTTAGCTAATGGAATGCAGTTCTCCGAAGAAGTATTTTCAATGTTTTCTACTCCTCAGAGCAGAGAAGAATGAGCTATTAGGAGTTTTATTCTGACATAAAAGTACTTCAGCCACCTGAAACCAAGCTATATCTTGGAAGTTTCATATTTTATTTTAAAAATTCATGTAGAATTTATATGCTATTCTATAAAATATCTGTATTCATCTTAAAGATGTTTTTCGACAAAATTTGACAAAAATTGAAAGCTCCGAGAACTCCAACATGTCTGTCCCTGAAGCTGCGCAAACCCACTGGCATGCTGCGCCCCCCCATATATTGGCATCCCCCCCAGGGGGATGTAGTAACAGTCTTGGAGCAACAAGTAAAGAGAGACTTGCAATATTGTTGCAAAGCAGATGATAGACGTATTAAGAGGAAAACAAGCCTTTATTTTATTTTGAAATTTTGCAGAGCTGTAGTTGATATACAGTATATTATATTGGTTTCAAATGTACAACATTGTGATTTGATAATTATATACATCACTACATGCTCACCACAGTCAGTGTAGTTACGCCAGTTACCATAGTGTGATAGTACAGTGTTATTGGGAATATTCTCCATGCTGCACTTCCATTCCTGTGACTAATTTATTTTATAATTTGAAGTTTGTACTTCTTTATCCCTTTCAAGCCTTTATTTTAGATCATCTGCAAATATCCTCAAGGCATTTGGCCCTTTAAAAGTGGTGGTAGAGTTCTAAATCTGTCCTGGACATTTTGGATCAATTCTTAGTGTCCAAGGTTTGGACTGAAGGTAAGGAAAGAGATGAAATGCTCACAAAGTTAAGTCGCCAAAGTATGTTGACTATTGACTATTCTGTGCTATGAGCAACTACAGGACAACAACATGTCCCTTTTGTCAGAAGTTCTTTATTTGTACTGCTTGGGATATGGGACCAGCGGTGCCCAGCACCTGGAGTAGGCAACACTGGTGCATCTTCCAACCGCACATATGCCCATGCCCTTTCTAGAAAATTAGGTTATTCTGTAGTTAACAAATTTTTTTTAAGTGTCTTTTTTTCAACAGGTGACAGACTTATATTCCCCAAAATACCAGTCCAAACATATGCCTAATTATTTTGTAAATTATGTTGTGCTGTCACAGACCTCTTCTGGGAGCCAAGCACTTCTAAGTGCTCCCGCCTCCCCTGCCTGGGGCTGAGGGAAACACACCACTTGCCACCAGTGCCGTCTTGCTCATCCATCCTTACTCCTGTGGGGGGTCATGTTTACCTTCCCGTCAGTGGGTGGTCCCTCTGAGTCTGCCTTGGATCAGTATAATGGGACACCCAGTTTGACTCCCATGATATATGAAGATATTTTTTTAAATGCTTTCTTCCTGGAAGGGTGTTAATCTTCCACATGCTTTTTGTTCTGCTCTTTTTCTGCCAAAATGACAGGAACAATCATTTTTCAAACAACTGAATTATCTTTTATTTTCAATAAGAAACATGATAAACAGTTTGGTGCCTTGGGAATACAAGCTTCTGCTTGAGCCCTACGTGTAGAGTTCATGTTTAAGAAGTCTCTGAGCCAGGTGATAGCTCTAGAACTGCCCAAATGGCCAGTGCACGCCACCCCTCCCTGCACTCTGCACATCAGTGGACATACAGTTGCTACCACATAATCACCCACTCCTCTTCTGATGCTTCCAATGCCTATAACAAGGCACATGTACTTCATTCACAGTTGATCTCAAATACAAAGGCTCTTGAGAGAGTTAATTGCCCCGAAACCACACTGAACATTTAATGGACTAATAGATCCTTCCTCTGACTGTGTGTACGAGTTATCATCTCTTTGGCTACAATGAACAGAACACCTGACTCAGCTGGACTAAACAATAAAGAAAATGCTTCAGCTCACACATGGAGGCATCCAGAGTCAGGGAGGCTCCCAGCACTGGTAAAGGCGATAGCTGAGTAGCGTCAGTCAAGAGCAAAATTCTCTCCATCCATTTGGTCCATGTCTCTCCGTATGTCCCTCTCTGCCCTGGGGCTGGTCCCATCATCAAGAAACAAATCGCTGCTGCAGCTCACATGGTCAAACCATAATTTCAAATTTTGGAAGGAGATATTCTCTCGAGCTGGGCATCGATCTTTTGTCCTGGCACCTTAGAGCTCCTGATTGTCACTATACCACTGGCTCTCCTGATCTCCAGCCTGCAGATGACATATCATGGATTATTGCAGTCTCTATAAACACAGGAGCCAATTCCCATCATAAATCTCCTCTAATATATATATATCCTATTATTCTGTTTCTCTGGAAACCCTGACTAATACCCTTGGGATGCTACTATTCACTCCTTTGCCATGCTGAGCTTGGCTGAGTGGACAGGAATAGACACAAAAGCCCTTCTCAGACCCTGGCATCTACCTCAGTATGCATATCTCCCCTTCCTTCTTCCCTACCTGGGAAATCTCTAACCAGTCTGAAAGAAGAAACACTACTCTTCCAATTATTTTCATTTTATGACTGATCTCTATTTCAAAACTAAAAATACAGTAATCTCATTGTTTTAAATTCTCTGATTTTCTGTGTAGCAAACTTCCCTATAGGCACTAGGACAGAGAAAAGCATAGCAGAAACATAAAACAGATTTATTAAAAACATAGAAAGTGTGCTACAAAGATGTAACTGGAAATCATAAACTATCCCAATGCCCGTCAACTGTTCTTTGAATGGAAGCCATGCACCCTGTCTTTCCTTATGTGTTGGGGAGATCACTGAGCAGAGAGCCCTGTGTATTCTCCAGGGGAAACAGGGAAAGGTGGGAAAGGAGAGATGACCTACTCAGGATCTTTACAAGTTATCACTATTTATAACATATGATTTTTACAGCATAGTTTGATTCTTCAGCATTTTAGAAAGATTCTAGCACCCAAAGACAGAGCCATGAGTCCCCTTTGCACTTTTTTTCCTCGACCAGAGGTGATTTACAGCCAACAGGTTATTTTGGCAGCTCTCAGGAGCTGTCACACAGATTCTGATAGAGGACACCAGACATGGATAGGATTGTAGAAGGAGTTTTGATGAAGGAAAAACAGGGAGTTTTCTAGCAGTTTAGCATACGTTTAAGCTTTGGATATTTTTCTACTTGACAACTATGATAATGATCTAAATACACCAGAAGCTTACATACATTTGTCACTCAGAGTATTTGATAAAAGTTTTTATAGTTCTCAGTAAGAATATCAGTAATTAGAAAATTATGACAGTGGACCAGTTACAATAGTTTTCTTTACATCTGTTAAATGATACAATGTTTCTGAATACACTGTAAATATTTAAAAAGTATAAATTATTAACATTATAGCCAATGAAATCTGTTCTCATTTCTCTGATTAAGATCAATAATTGGGGAATTCTGGTTCAAAATAAAATTCAGGTTGGTAACATTGCCTCAAACTGTATTCTAGATTACCACTGTGGTTTAAAACTATTTCATTCATCACTTGTAAAGATATTTTCTGTATATTATTTCTTAAAACAGATCACTTTATAAGATAGGCATATTCATGGAACACTGTCTAATGCTATACTGTATCATTGAACTTAACTTTCAGACATTCTCTTTTAATTGCTATAGATAGATGATCTTTTATATATATAAATACAACTAATGCTTCAAAATCAAGTAAAAATAGAGGAAATTATATAGGCTGCTTTTTAAAGTCACATAAACTTGAACTTCAATAACTACTATAGTTCATAATTCTTTATTTTTCTCCTTGGATCATTTACAGAACCTTTTTGTATAACAGGCAAATCCAGACTTGAGTGAAGTATTACAGGTACAAAGGCTTGTGCATCTCTAAATGTTGACATTTCATCAAGAGCACTACTTTCTGTGCAATTGGAGATGTAAGAAAATGAAGTAGAAACATGAAGCAATTACTGAAACAATTTTAACCTCCGTTCAAATCATTTTCCACTGAATGCTTTTTTAAAAGCCAAAAAATGACATCACTGACTAAACTATATGGACAATTGTGATCATTCTTAACACTATTTTTTAACATAAATTGGCAAAAGGAGAAGTTAAATAGCTTATCAGTAGGTATTGAATGACAAGAGTCCTTAAGCCAGAAGACCCCTTCACAAACCACCAAAAATTTCCAGGTTTTCTATTAACCAAAAGCCATGTGATAAAATGTTTCAAAATACAAATTAGGGGGGAAAAAGTAGATAAATATATGTCTTTACTTCCTTCTTCCCCACTACTAGGTAATAAACACATTTCCACCCCCATGAATTCCCTACAGAGAGGCCCCAAATTATTTATTGCATCTCCAGATCTGAAAGATGGCAATGTGATTTCAAACAGCATATTACTTTTTTAAAAAGCCCCATTGTAACAAGTTTTTAACAGTGCTTTTCTGCATCGGTTACCTGAAAGTGTTGGATAGCTCATATTAGGGGCACTCTCTCAGAATTACCTGTTTTCATTCTACGGTTTTGGTATTTGGGATTATTGTAATGCATTTTTTAAAATAACATATAGGCTAAAGATAAGGAAATTTTGATTAACTATAGAGACCAAAGTCATTCAGAAAGTTTAAAAAAATAGATGCTAAAGTGAAGTTTTCTTTGGTTTAATGGACTGATATGATACCTACTGCTTTCTTTTGACATTTTATTTTGGTGATAAACTTTGAAGGCTTTTGAGACACCTAAATATTGGAAAATCCTATCAACATATTCCTAGCAACTTCCCCCAAATGCATATGAAATAATTAACTGAAGAAGTGCCTTCTAAATAAAAATATTTCCTGTGAAGAAAGAAACATAAAAACTTGATGCTCAGGGACAAGCTTTTTTTCTGTGGCTTCTAAGACACTCCATTACATTAGAATCATTTCTAAAACAAGTTTTACCTCCTATAAACACAATCTTTTGCTTCAGCCCTACAGTATCTTTAACATTTCTAATATATCACCCTTCTTAAACATCTATTCTCTAGTCTTACTGTACAAGTCACCACTGGATTTGAATATCTTGCCACTCCCCTCCATAAAATGTTTGCCTTTGCTCATCTAGAAAAACAGAAATGTAATGCAGGCCACATACCTAATTTCAAATTTCCAGTAGCTATGTTTTTTAAGAGTTTTTAAGAATGGAAAAAATTCATCTTCTTCAACAGCTTTATTGATAGATGATGCACAACCTATTTAAAGTGTACAATCCAATGGTTTTGGTATATACACAAAGGTATGTAAACCACCACTGCTATCTAATTTTAAAACATTTTTATGATACCCAATAATGAAACCCTATAATTATTAGCAGTCCATCCATTCCCTCCTCCCTCCATTCTCTGGCAACAACTAATCTACTTTCTATTTCCAGGGATTTGTCTATTCCAGGATGTTTCATATAAATAGAATTCCTGCAATAGGTAGCCTTTGGTGTGTGGCTTCTCAGCATGTTTTCAAGATTCATCCATGTTGTAGCATGTCTAAATTCTTCTTTCTTTTGTGTTGGTGAATAATAGTTTATAGATTACTACATTGGTTTATCCATTTGTCAGCTGATGGACATTTGTATGTTTCCACATTTGACTATTATGAATAGTGCTGCTACAAACATTTGTGTACAAGTTTTTTATACAGACATATGTACAACTCAGCTCACATTGCCATAACAAAACACCGAACATTAGGTGGCCTAAGTAACAGAAATTTACTCTCTCACTGTTTAAGAAGCTAGAAGTCCAAAACCAAGGTGCTGGCATGGTTGTTTTTGCTGAGAGCTCTCTTCCTTGCTGTGTCCTCACATGGCTGAAAGACAAGAGAGCAAGGTCCCTGGTATCTCTTCTTATAAAGGCACTAATGCCATCGTGAGGTCTCTACCCTTACAACCTCAACTAAACCTACTACCTTAAAAAGGGCCCATTCAAAATACCAACATATTGGAAGGCAGGTCTTCAACAAATGAACTGGGGCAGCAGGACACAAACATTTAGTCCATAGACACATGTTTTCGTTTGTCTTGGGCATGTACCTAGGGGTGGAATTGCTGGGTCATACAGGCACTCTGAGGAACTGGCAGACTATGTTCCAAAGCAGCTGCACCACTTGACATTTTCATCTGCAGTGTATAAGGCCTCCATTTCTCATACCCTCGAAACACTTGTCAATGTTGATCTTATATATCTTCTTAGGAAAAATACCTTTTTTTAAATCTTTGCCCTTTTTAAATAGGGTTTTATATTTACTACTGGGTTGTAAGAGTGCTTTATATATTCAGGGTACAAGTCCCTTACTTGCATATTTGCAAATTTTTCTCCTACTTTTATTTTTTTAATGGGGTCCTTTGATGCACCAAAGATTTTACTTTTGATTATGTCCAGTTTCTTTTCTTGGTTGTTTGTGTTTTGGGTGTTACATCTAAAAAAAACCACTGAGTAAAATTAATTACAAAAAAATTTTTTAAGGGATGCAAGGATAGTACAATATTCAAAAATCCATCAACATCAACATCATACACCACATCAAGAAAAAGAATGACAAAAACCACATGATCATCTCAATAGATGTTGAAAAGGCATTTGACAAAATTCAACATCCATTCATGATAAAAACTCTCAACAAAATGGGTATAGAGAGCAAGTACCTTAACATAATAAAGGCCATATATGACAAACCCACAACCTACATCATACTTAACAGTGAAAAGCTGAAAGCTTTTCCTCTAAGATTGGGAGCAAAACAAGGATGGCCACTCTCCCCACTTTTATTCAACACAGTACTGGAGGTTCTAGCCATGGCAATCAAACACAAAGAAATAAAAGGCATCTAGATTGGTAAGGAAGAAATTAAACTGTCACTGTTTGCACATGATGTGATATTGTACATAAAAACCCTAAAGAATCCACCAAAAAACTAATATAACTAATAACTGAATTCAGCAAAGTTGCAGGATACAAAATTAATACACAGAAATCTGTTGCATTCCTATATATCAATGATGAATTAGCAGAAAGAGAAATCAGGAAAACAATTCCATTTACAATTGCATCAGAAAGAATAAAATACCTAGGAATAAACCCAAGAAGGTGAAAGACCTATACCCTGAAAACTACAAGCCACTCATGAGAGAAATTAAAGAAGATACCAATAAATGGAAATACAGCCCGTGCTCATAGATAGGAAGAATTAATATTGCCAAAATGGCCATCGTGCCTGAAGTCATCTACAGATTCAATGCAATCCCCATCAAAATACCAACAGCATTCTTCAACAAACTAGAACAAATAGTTCTAAAATTCATATTAAACAACAAAAGACCCCAAATAGCCACAGCAATCCTGAAAAGAAAGAATAAAACTGGGGGGATTAGCTCCCCAACTTCAAACTCTACTACAAAGCCACAGTAATCAAGATAATATGGTACTAGCACAAGAACAGACCCATAGATCAATGGAACCAACTAGAGAACCCAGATATAAACCCAAGTATATATGGTCAATTAATATACGATAAAGGAGCTATGGACATACAATGGGGAAATGACAGCCTCTTCAACAGCTGGTGTTGGCAAAACTGGGCAGCTACATGCAAGAAAATGAAACTGGATTATTGTCAAACTCCATACATAAAAGTAAACTCGAAATGGATCAAAGACCTGAATGTAAGTCATGAAACCATAAAACTCTTAGAACAAAACATAGGCAAAAATCTCTTGAATATAAACATGAGCAACTTTTCCTGAACACATCTCCTCAGGCATGGGAAACAAAAGCAAGAATGAACAAATGGGACTACATTAAACAAAAAAGCTTCTATACAGCAAAGGACACTATTAGTAGAACAAACAGGCATCATACAGTATGCAAGATTATATTCATAAATGACATATCTGACAAGGGGTTGACATACAAAATATATAAAAAACTCACATACCTCAACACTCAAAAAGCAAATAACCCAATTAAAAAATGGGTGGAGGATATGAACAGACACTTCTCCAAAGAAGAAATTCAGATGGCCAACAGGCACATGAAAAGATGCTCCACATCGCTAATTATCAGGGAAATGCAAATTAAAACCACAATGAGACATCACCTCACACCAGTTAGGATGACCAGCATCCAAAACACAAGGAACAACAAATACTGGCAAGGATGCAGAAAAAGGGGAACCCTCCTACACTGCTGGTGGGAATGTAAATTAGTTCGACCTTTGTGGAAAGCAATATGGAGGTCCCTCAAAATACTAAAAATAGAAATACAATTTGACCCAGAAATTCCACTCCTAGGAATTTACCCAAAGAAAACAATATCACAGATTTAAAAAGATACATGCACTCCTATGTTTATCACAGCACTATTTACAACAGCTAAGATATAGAAGTAACCTAAGTGTCCATCAGTATATGAATGGATAAAGAAGATACAGTATGTATACACAATGGAATATTATTCAGCCATAAGAAGAAAACGAATCCTACCATTTGTAACAACATGGATGGAGCTAGAGGGTATTATGCTCAGTGAAATAAGCCAGGCGGAGAAAGACAAGTACCAAATGATTTCACTCATTTGTGAAGTATAACAACAAAGCAAAACTGAAGGAACAAAATAGCAGCAGACTCACAATCTCCAAGAAGGGACTAGCAGTTACCAAGGGGGAAGTGGAGGGGAGGGTGAGTGGTGGAGGGAGAAGGGGCTTTAGCTATATTATGATTAGCACACGTAATGTAGGGGGTTCACAGGGAAGGCAGTATAGCACAGAGAAGAGAAGCAGTGACTCTATAGCATCTTACTATGCTGTTGGACAGTGACTGCAATGGGGTGGTGGGAGGACTTGATAATATGGGTGAATGTAGTAACCACAATGTTGCTCATGTGAAACCTTCATCAGATTGTATATCAATGACACCTTAATAAAAAATTTTTTCTATTGAACCCTAATTGATATACAATATTAAACTGGTTTCAAGTATAGTGTGTAAAATTAATTTTAATAAGTATTTTTGTAACAATTTATGAATACCTATAAAATATAAGGTCTAATTCAATATAAGGTATTAATATGAAAATCATTAATATACTTTTCATTCCTCTTTTCATACTACTTCTTTCAAATCTGGCATGTGTTATACTTGCATCATAGCTCAATTTGGAAGCTGAGTTTTAATTGTAAAGAGTTAATCTAGGCTTAGATGTTATGAAATATGCAATTGAAAGAGTTGTATCACCCAAGTTTTTGCAAACATACCCAAAAGAGTCCCATTACTTAAACCATGCAATGATTTTAAAATTTAAATTTAAATTTATAAAAATTTAAAATTCCATTTCTCCCACTAGCCACTTGTGAGTAGTGATATCAGGACTATAACTTACAAACTATTCATATATTACTATGCATTACTAATGGAGGTGTGGAGATACCAGAAATACATTTATACATGTATACATACACATATAGACATGTGTTACATATGTGCATGATGATTACTGATGAAAATTGTCTATGCTAAAGCTTAACTTAAAGAAATACATGCAGTAGATCACCCATGTAGAACACAAATCACCCTGCCATTATTACATGCATGCCACTTCTTCCTACCAGGAGCTAGAGCCAAGTCCCCTCTCTTGAACCTGAGCTAAACCTGTGAAATGTTGTCTTCATTAGAATGCAGAAGAAAGGATGCTGTATGACTTTCTGGCCTAATCTTTAAAAGCAGCCCTTAATTTTGATTTCTTGAAAAGCAGACACCAAGAAAAGAATCTCACGTTATACTTCTCAAAGTTGAAAGACCACATAAAGAGAGAAGTCACATGATAAACCAGGCAAACCTACCAACAGCTGGCACCGAAGGAGTAAGCTCACGCTGGGTCCTCCAGCTTCAGCTGAACCAGGCCAGGGGAGAAGGGAAGAGGGGACCTGGACACCTCGGATCTCCACCGTCCCAACTGATGCCTCAGGTACTGTGGGACAGAGCCAAGCCACCCCTGTTGGGCCTTTTTCAAACACTTAACCCACAAAGTTATTAGCAAATAAAATAGTCACCATTTTAAGACAGTCTTTTTGGAGTGTTTATACACAATGATTAACAACTGATGCAGAAATTAGACATACAGGCAATGTGCTCCTGAAACAAAGCCTAAAGCATGTGTATTTATCTTTAGGAGTGGGGAGCAGAAAGAGACTGGGAAAAGGGCAAGGAGGCTGTTTAGTGGAGCCTGGAAAGATAGTACAGGAAATGCTTTGGAGGCAGAAAAAATAGAAGCCAGTGTTATGTACTGGCAGAAAAAATTACTGAAACTGTCATCCCTAGTCACTCAAAAGATGAAAAAAGTGCCTCAAAAATCAGATATGGCTAAAGGAAACTCCAAGAAGGGATGCTGAAAGTGTCAGTTGTCTTCTTTTAACTATATACAAGGTATTACAAGAGAGAAATGAGCTAAAGAGGAACTGTTTAGTGTTTAATCAGAATTTAATGGAAACAGAGTGACCAGGGAAGTCTCTCCAGTCAGCAAAAGATCCTCAAAGTGAAAAATGGCTTTAAGGAAAGAAAACAAATAGAGGCTGTCAATGGAACTTGGCCTCAGGGTCAAGACTAATTCAAGGATGCAGATGAAAGTTCTTTGGTAAAGACCTCAGAATGCAGGAGTCAGTGACTCAGATTCTCTCATCTAGGCAAAAGGGCATCTAAGAATCTTACAGGTATTAACTCACACCATCCTGCTTACAGGCATAAGTAGAGAAAGGCCTGTCTTGAAGACATTTGTGAGTATAGCTTTTCTTTACTGTATTTGAGTATAATCTGATACATAGGAAACACATAATATGTTAAAGGAGATTTTAGCTGAGATAATTCCAAGGTTCAACAAAAGAATATAAGAGAATTAAAAATTTTATGTGTGAGTGATTTAACTTACTGAGTTATTGTAGAAGATAAAACCATATGATCAAAGCAGTAGACTCATAGGCACTGAGAAGTGACTGCTGGCTACCATGGGGGAGGTGTTGGGCTGGCTGGGTGGGTGGGGAGGGGAATAAAGAGGCACAAAATTTCTCAATCATAATATCAGCTAATGATAAGGATGGTAGCACAGCATGGGGAATATAGCCAATGATTTTGTAACATTTTCCTATGTTGCGACAGATAGTAACGCACTAGTGGAGGTGAGGTTTTTATAATATGGGTAACTGTTGAACCACTGTGTTCTATATTTGAAACCAATATAAGATTGCGTATCAACAATATTCCAATTTAAAAAAAAAATTTTAGTCACATGTTCAAATGTGAAATCATATAACAATATATTTTTTCTTATGTTGATCTGTGAAGAGCCTTCTGACTCATATAAGTAATTAAATTTAATATGAACAGTCTAGGCATGTATGGGCATGTCACTCTGCCATGTCTGTATGTATCTGTGTTTATATGCATATGTATGTCTATATGTATTTCTGAACTGGCATGACTTTTGCCATCATGAAACAGCCAGTGCTTTGATGATAGTAAGGAAAGTAACTGACCTAGTTAAAATGAAGAGTCAATTTATCCAAAGCAACTGCTTTAGCAATCCTGTACTAACCAGTTACCTTCAATGTCCTGGTGTTTTCCTCTGACTGCCATAACTTGCTCTGTAAGAGACAAATCATCATCTAGAAGAATATAGATTTATCCCAAGTAAACAGAAAGTAAAAAGTTGATATAAAGGTCAGCCATTATGAACATTACCTGGTGAGCCATTTGTGGTTTATACTCGACAGTGTCAAAACATAGCTGGAATGTTATGCCTATAACATGATCCCTATCTGTCATCTATCTGACATAGGCACGCTGATATTTTAAATAACATGTTCAGCTTTACTAAAATATAAATAAAACAAAAATTTCAATGACTGCGTCTAATAAAAAAATAGCATCTCTATTCATTTGACAATTCTCTTCACATAATCTCATCATTGCAGCTACAAAAGAGCATTTTAAATGTCCAAGTATAGACATACCTCCTTATTTTCACTTTTCTTATATACTCACACCCATGATAAATGATATTATAAAATAGTTCCTGTCGATTCTTATTATTCATAAATACATGTATTACCTGGAAGCGTTGGATTTTCTTTTGGATTCAATACCTGAAAGTTCATTTTTTGGAGACATCTTTAGGTATCCTTCCAAAAATAGCAGCATTCAGCCTCTATAAATGCATGGCAGTTTGTGTAGAGGGGAAGGGGGCAATATGTGTAGACATGTTCATGCACATGTCTGTGGAAAGAGAAAAGTGCTTGGGTGGTGAAGAAAAAATATATTTTCTATTAGATGGTCATTTTGCTTTACTTTTAGTTTTTTTAAGCAATTCCACACCATATTGGATCCAAATCAGTCCCAACTTTAGAAGTTCATCTTCATCACTGACTTCCTTAGAGCACATTAAAGTGCCAAATTTTATTAAATTCCTTTCTGTGCAAGGCCACTGTTGTTCCCTTATTAGAATTTCTTGCCTGTCAGAAACATTTAGTAACCTAATTGGATGACCCTTCTCATTCTAAATCAACTAAAAATCCTCAGTTTATATTTCAATCCCGTTTCTAGGCAAGTCTCTGCTAGTCCCCTGGTTTCCTCCCCCTCTAGGAACACATGACTTTTTTTTTTCCCAAAGCATGTGGTTGACATTAGAGCTTGCCCCCGAGGGGAGGATAATTTGCTCATTGTGGATTAGTCGCCTTCAGCAGGTACGTCTCACCTGGGTCACATCCTTTAAGAGTCTATCCATGGATAGGATTGCCTGAGAACTTTCACTGGAATGTACAGAATTCTGCCCTGGCTTGTCTTCCTTTATGTCACACTTTCTTTCCAGAGCTCATTTTCTCTCAAGCTAACACCATTATGACTAGACCAGTAACTTTTTTGCACTTTATTCTGTTCTCTGGTTTTCTGTGCTGTCCATCAGACAAGCTGTACCTAGAGGAATGTACACTGGCATTCTGGAAATTTCTGACTCAGCTATTACACAATACCCCTAAAGAAGTCTGACTTCAGCTATCTAGTCTAATTTCTACATGAGTTCCATAAACTGGATAATTAATGAAATAAATGTGTGTGGTGGGGTAGAAGGAGTGTTCTTGCTATTGCATACATAGTATCCATCTAAAAGAAGAAATTTGAGCTTTCTGGCTAACAAAATAAAAAATATTTGGTATTCAGTAATCTGATCAGCTTAATATCATGTATTCCATGTAGAGGCTAAATTTTACATAAAGAATCTTGTTGTGTTCTAGCAAATCTTTGCCTTGAAAAGACATCTCTCTCAAGCAGTAATATCACTAAGGAACAGGTGTTACCATAAATGACCCTCCTCACATTCAATTAATAACTTTAAACCTGAAACCCATGGTATATTGCAGTACAATATACTCTCCTAAGGCTTCAGGAGATCCAAAAATTGTATGAATTGCATATATGTGCATTTGAGGGAAAGAGGGGTCATAGCTTTTATGATACTCTCAAAGGAGGCTGACTTCTCCAAAAAATAGTAACTGGTGCTCTAAGTTAACTCATACTTTGGAAGATACTGGAAATAGAGATGGTTAGCTATTTAAAAGATCATAGTGGATTTTCCTTTTATTATCTCTACATGATCGTCTATGGCTTTTCCTCTATATTAATTTCCATACTCATTCATCATCCCATTATCAGTCATCACCTAGGATCCATTATTCAACTGAATCTGATATGCTGTTTCCTAAAGCACAGTAAAAATGGCAGTCACTAGCCACTGGATGGAATCTTTTGAAAGGGAATGTGGAAGTGAAAAATACTGTGCAGCCACCAACTTTTTGCTGCTTTACTTGGGAGTCATTTGTGAATGATGGGGGGATGCAAATAAGGTGGTCTCTGGCAGAAGAGTGTTTTACAGTAATTAACACTAGAAGTATGCAAAGAAGCAAACTTTTAAAACTCAGAGGCAGTAAATTGAAAGTAATCCAATATGTTTGCCTAAATTAGTCAGATTAACTAAACTAATTTCTAAAATTCATTAATATTTCCCATGAAAGTTTTATTTCATAATGTGTTTATTACTCCTAACATCACAATATGTCTTTTTCATGCTGGGCATATCCTGATGTTTTTTGGGTAGTTGTGAAAATCCCATTATCATGTAAAAAATATGGCATGTACATTTACCCAACTGTTTTTCAAAATAGGAGGCAAACTCATTTCAACTGTGATTTTGTGATTGTTTCCTTAGATGAATGTTCTCAATTCTTTAAAGAACAATAACCAGAAAAATATTTTTCCCAGACTTGATATGGTAGTCAACATCTGTGATGTCCTCCAGTGATCTCCATCCCCTCAAATGCAAGCACTCACAGGGGGGTTTCAGAAGAGCTGAGTGCACTGTCGCTGACTTTGAAGACAGGAGAAGGGGAACGTGAGCCAACGAATCAGGGCAGCCTGTAGAATCTAAACATGGGTCACCTGAAAGCTAACAAGGCATCAGGAACATCAGTCCTGGAACAGCAAGGAACTGAGTTTGCTAACTTGAACAGCAGCCTTCAGAAAGGAACACAGCTCTGCTCACCCCTTAATCTTGGTTTTGTGTGACTCATATCAGATTTCTGATCTACAGAAATCTACAGACTTCTGAAAAGTAAGATAAATTTGTGTCAACTTAGGCCACTGAGTCTGTGGGGATATATTATAGCAGCTATAGAAAACTAGTACAAGTGTATTTTGCATGGAAGAGGGGTGTGAATTATTGAGCACCAGAAAGTAGTACTCAGCCTCCCAGATGGCCCCCAATGATTACTGCCTCCTGGTATTCACACTATTGTGGAATCCCTTCCCAGGGCGGACCAAAGAGAATCTCTGTGATCAATAAAGGATGACAGAAGTGACAGTGTGTGTGCAACCAGTGGCTAGTGAGGTCACCTTTTTTATCATATGGAAGTTAGTACATCCAGAGCCAAGGACATGTTCCATATTTACAATGAAATTACAGTTTCCCCATCGAAAGGTAAATCCTGTATTTCAAAAATTTGAATGCTTTTTAAAATAGAATGTAAGATGGCTAAATTTAGGTGCCAAAGAAAGTCTAATTCAGGATTTTTTCTGGCACCAGTCCCAAAACATTTTCATTTGATTATGGATTGAATATACTTTCATTCATTTTAAATTCCTGCCTCTCTGTATGTTGTTCTGAGATAGGCAAGTTCATGTGGCCTCAAAAATTATGCCACTCTGCTTAAATGATCTATTTTTGACTTATTGGAAAGATGGCCTTACATTTGGTGACACATTTTCAGTTATCAAGGTCACAAGTGTCCACAGTAAAAGGTATACAGGTAGTGTTCTTCATAATGAAAATATCACCCAAATACAACTGGTGACCTACAGTCCACAGAGACTGCAGAGGCTAGAAAATGCAGACCATGTAGAACATGGCTATACTTTGGTCTGTCTCACTGTTCTTGTCTTTACTGTTTGGCTTGGTTTGGGCCATGTTTGTTTTACCTTTTTTATCTTTCTTGTACATTTCATCCTAGCTTTAGTTTGCACATAGTTATTAAAAGAAGTTTACTCTTCACTAGTTACCATGAAGGCATGAATTATTTCAGGTTATAAAGAGTTTATTTAAAAACTCATTTTTTCCCATTATTGTATGAATTCGGGCTCCTTCAGCCATTCTGTAGGCCAATGCTTTTCCTCTTTAAGCCACCCACTCTGGCATTCCTCACACTCTAACAGCTGTTGCTGTAAGGCAGAGGGCCAAGGATATGTGTTTAAGATCCAGTGCTATTTGAATGGCAGTTTGCATACCTGTAAAACTGCCTGATTGCAACTGTCCCACCTAGTTCATCCATCTAGTTGGGTAAGTATTCTAAGAGATATGGCTCATGAAAATGTTCTATGAGCAGCAGGGTGTTCTAATGCTATGAGTCGTAATTTGCTTGGCTAGTCTACTCACATTTGCCCTCTTTCCTAGAATTGTATCTTTGTGCACAAAGATCCTCTCCCTGATCTGTTGCAAATGATTCATCTTTAAAGACCAACCAGACTCAACTTTCTCCCAGAAATCTTCTCTGATCCTTCAGCTGGGTCTTCCAACTTTGAACTTCTAATTCTAAACCTCCATAACTAACTGTGTTCATTTCAAATTCTTTGCCAGGTCCTACATTGTACTCATTGTACCATGACATTTTATCCATTGGCATCAGTTTGTCACCCACTACCACCAGTAATAACCACACGTGGGTTCCTACTTATCATTGCACCTGTAATCTCACAGGTGGGAGACTCGCACTCACCTGTGTTAGGTACCTGACATGCTGGTTTATCTCACGTGGCCTCTCCCTGTACTTGCTGCTGATAATCGCCTTTCCCCTCTTCCTCTCCAAACCTCTTGGCATGAGATGCTTCCCTGTGGTACAGGAAAGAATTACTTCAGTAGTTTGAAAGTTTTAATTTAAAGTTTACATTAAAATACTTATACCAAAATTTTCACTTTACTTTTTTTAGATTAAAATCTTTTCCATATTTGACTTTGTCTGTATCTACTCAAAATGAATACCCTTCCCTTTAGCCATTGAACAGAAAAGAATACAATCTGTCATATAACCAATGCACTGCATTATTTCTCTAAAAAACAGTTCCACATAAAACTTGAATGATAAACACCAGTCCAAATTCAGATGCAGATCCTACTTAAAACAATGCTTGTCAACAAATGCAGTTAATTTTTCCCCCAGGTGCTTGAGGATATTTTTCAGACCAAATATTTTGATTGACAATGAAAAACTGTCTAGCTCACTCTGCCATATCTTTAGTATTACCTCATGTAGAGCTTACTGAGACAATTGGAAAAGCAGTAGTTTACTGAAGTTTAACAATGTTTTCCTTCATCTGCATTTATTAGATTCTGAAAAAATCACCTGAGGTGAGCCCAAGTGTAATAGAATCATGAAAAATCAAGAACTTGCTGCTGAAATATTCATTATCTTCCAAAAATCTATTCTGTAGCCAAAGAAAAATATGTTACAATATTTTTTTATTTCCTTGGTAAACATCTTAGGAACAAATATGTTGATTCTGACATTCAAGAATTGACTAGGCGTCCTGTACTTCACCCTCTTGGAATAAGACTTTTTGCTAAACAAAAGATTGCATAAGGAATTATTTTCATGATTATCTATCTGCTTACCAAGTTATATGTTCTCAAAATACCCCCATTAAACATAAGCTTTAAGAAAATACCTTGTCTGTTTGCACACCCTGTCTAGGTTTGCAAAGAACACTTTGGAAACTTTGTTTAATTAAATGTAACACCACACCTTTCCTTTAAATGTAATGATCATAATTTCTTACAGACAATTTTAATGAATTTGCACTTTGCTATACTCCTCATACATTTTCCTCTCCTTCCAGGTTCAGGTGATGGAATTGTGAACATTATGAAACTGTATCACAATTACTTCTTTAATCAAAACAAACCAAGACTTATGCCATAGGTGTGGAAATCCATATTGCTGTGCTATCCAATTGCAGTCATATTTTGTAATCAGCACTTTTGGCCAAACACATGGTGTGAATTATATAGAAAAATGAGAAGGCATGCTCTATCTCATGCTGTTGCCAGGTATGTTTCATACTTAGATATAAACAATGAGAGAAATTCAAATTTCACCACAGTTGAATCATTTCTGCCACTGTAGTAGTTCATTTGTAGCTTTCCATAATTTTATTAATTGCAGAGCTATTCTCTTTGGGATTTTTTTCCCACTTAAATTATTGCACTCCCTCCATGTTATCCATGTTCACTTCATTCATTACTAAGCAGTAATTCAATAGAAGCCTCTCCCAGGGAGAAACTCAAACCTCAAATACTCATCAAATGCCGTTTATGCCCAAAACAAGGAGTGGGAGAGGGGTGGGGGATAGGAAATACAATATAAGACAAGATCATGAAGTTGCACTTTGCATCTAGAATCCAGGATTCCTGTGCAGGTATACCTATGAAGTATGCCTCGAGCAGAAACATTGTTCTAAGAACTTTGTTGCAGAGATGTGTATGAACAAATCAGAAGCAAGCCAAATTGTTTTTCTTCCCTTTACAATCATACTAAGGGGTTAAGGTCCTTAAGATGGCCTGAACATAACATCTAGATTAATCTAAGAATTGTTTGACAGTCAAAATAGGACTTTCTTGTTTCTACATTAAAGTTCTAAGACTTATTGGAGAGAAATCTGCACTTCTCTGTGATGGAAACAATCTGGAGGAAATGTTTTAAGAATATATTCACCTTGGCCATTCCCATTTCTCTAGCCTTCATTTCATACACTGATTCATCACTCTCCAAATACTTGAGGAAGAGGAATTAGCAGGATATTAAAAGAACAAATATCCATAAAATAATGATCACTATTTTTTATGCAACATTTCAAATTAAAGTGCCCTTGTGAGTAAATATTCTAAACACTATTACAAACACAAACACATCCAGTTTATGATGCTGATAGAAAGACTGAAATTTTTATAATGATTTTTCTCTTGCCTTATCCTCTAGCTCTTTGCTAGTCTGGGAAATATATGTATTAATGTACAATCTTTCAAATTCCATTCTTATTTTAAGAATAATCACAAATTAATGATGTGTAGTCATATGTCCATTTTCTTGGAGGAAAATAACCATATGCTTCAGTAACTGAAACTTCTATTTCCACAAACTAATTAAAAGGCCTTGTGGTACAGTAATCAGAAAAACAGGTGTTTCATTTAGTTTCTCTCCCTTCAAGGTTGAATAGTTGGAATTCAAACTTCCCTGCTATCTTTTTAAAGTCAAAGGAAGCCACCCAGCTCCACACCGCCTATCACACCACAATGTCTCTGTGTCCCACCCCAGGATTTTGACAGAATATAAATCAAGAAAAGAAAGCAAACTGTTTTTACAGTACAATATGTTAAATTATGAGTGGGATTTTTCACAACAGATTTTGGAGATTTTAGCTCTGCAAAAGAAGAAAAGCTCGAATCCTGTTTACTTTTCTCTTTGATAGATTGAGTACATATATATATATTTTTTAATCTTGGAAGAGATGTGGCCTGCTCTAGGAGATATATTCCATTCCTCTTCCCCTGAATGCAATCATCTTATCAAAACCACATCTCCAGGACATGTTCTTGTGAGCACAGGGTGCATTACATACGATTTTATAATACACACAGTAACTTTGGAAGGCCTCGGCCTTATTTCTGCTGTTAATTATTTACAGTCTGACATATTGCAATAAAACATTTCATCAGGCACTCCAGTCCAGGGAACGATAGGCATCAAAACTGTATTGGTAATGCAAAATAAATGGATCGGGGTTGAAAATAATGAGTTTGGTGGATTACATCTGTCACTGTGAATTATTATTGTTGAACATAATAGGGCAAAGCTCTACAGAAATAAAGCTTGTCTTCTCTAGTTAAAGGTGAGACAACTACCTTTAATGAGATACAGAAATTCAAGTGTGAGTTATTAATTATGCCCACAAAAGGGTTATCTGCTTGCCCAATCTTACATTTTTGTATGTATATAACTATAGAACTAAAAGTCCCCATTGCTAAAGCTACTGATATTTCACAGCAGCTCTTGCCAGAAACTGGAAAACATTCCATTTGGCCCCATTTGACCACGCAGGGGGAAAAAAATTAAAGTGACCTCATGACTAGGCAATAGCAGGCCAAGATTCTAACACTAATACTTCTGCTAATTTGCTCTGTGATGCATGTGACTTACCCCTGGAACTCAGCTTCTATCATCTGTAAAAGTAAGGCCTTGAACTGAACTGCCCTTAAATTCAACTCCAGCTTCAAAACAATCCTTGATTCTTTATGTAAAGGAATCTTACTTGAAATGAATGAACTGCTACCTTTTTTTTCCTATAGACAAAAAGTGTGGTAGAGAACTTACTTGAAGAATATTCTGAGCTGCCTTCCTTAGAAATGGAAGGAAACATGAGGGAAATGCATGTCCATTTTCAGCAGAAAGGATGTAACAGAATATATTTTATATCACTGGGTTGTGTTGACCAATCAGAGCAAGAGAAGAAGAAAGCTGGGCTTGGGTCATTTGCACAAAGAGGCTTCTGAAAAGGGAGACATAACAACCCACAAACTTCAGTCCTGCAGATTTTGAAGTTAGAACAACTTGATTGAGTAGAGCTCAAGGATGCTGCCTTCTAATCTTGCCATGTCACTCAAGAACATGGCTACAAATTCATTGTTTAGGATTAATTTCGACATGTGTTACAGAAAGAGTGAAAGTTCTTCTTGAAAGAAAGAAGTCAAAGGACAAGACTTTCCTCTTGAACAAACGTGAGTTCACTTGGCTTAAGAAGAAAAAGAATTAAACACTCTCCCTCCACCACCACCCCACCCCACACCAAAAAGAAACCCTCAAAACTGTCATTGCTAAGAATTCCCACCACAAAAGCCAGGATAATACTCACTGTCCACACTCAATCTATTAAAAAGTGTGTTTTCATGCACCCATCTTCCCCTACCCTGTTACCACATACAAACGCACAATCACAACCACTCCACAACATCCCACATGTCCTGCAAAAATGCCTGAAAAGAAAGAGATGTGTGGGCACAAGGGCATAAGGCAAATGGAGAAAGCTTGGATTTCTTTGACACAACCTTCAGTGCCTGAGACAACGGAGCAGCTCTTAGGCTATCTTGAGGGAAGAAATGATGGGGCCAAACTGTCTTTAAAATCTAATTATAGTGCAGATATGAATGAGCTCATGGGTCTTTGAGCCCTTTTGAACACAAACAAAAAGTACTTGATTAAACACTGCTTACCAAGAACAATCAAATGAGAAACACAAAACAAGATTTTAAAGTTAAAAAAAGAAAGAAATGTTTCATAGTTAAACACCTGGGGAAAATTGCTGTTGCAGAGCAAAATATCAATATATGTGTATATGCATATACATAATGATAATGTAGTAGAAGTAGCATAAAAAACAAAATTGTGGAGTCTTTTATAGGAGATGGTCCACTGATAGGTTTTGAACTTGAAACAGATAATTTAAAAATCTCATGGCTCTTAAGTTTTTCCTGTCTTTATTTTTATTCAATATTTTAAAATCTCAAATGATATTCCAGCCCCTAATGTCCCTTATGGATCAAACCTGACTTCTAGGAATTTCTTCATTCAATTCAATTAAAATTAAGTTAAAAACTATTTTGAAAATAGCATGTATATTATGATCCCATTGGTCTGAAACCATTTGTCTATCTGTTGATCTTCTTACTTTCCTTTGTCAAGGTTTATAATATTTATATTCTGTTCTGAAACCACCATTCTCTCTGGCTGCAGAAAGATATCTGAAATAATGTTAACTAAAACTCAGGGCTGCTTAATTCAGCAGTGTGAGATGTGCAGTGGTTTGGTGGGGGTTTTTTATTTGATTTGTTTTTAAAAAGAGTAAATATGTATTTTTATAAGAAAAGGATGGTGGAAATTCTTTTTTAAAAGAAACAAAAGATTAATATCTCAATAACAAGTTCTAGAAAATATATGTAGATGAGCTCTTATTCCTAATCATAATCCACTGCTATAAGTATTATAATACAGATAAGCACAAATGAACAAGGGAGATATTAGGAGGCCTAGAAGAATCCAGCTTTGAGATGCAATAAGTGTTGAAGATGGGTTCTAAGGACTGCATAGGAGTTTTCTGGATAGAGTCTGAGATGAGGGACATGTGTGAGAACAGTGGTACTGGTCCAGTGAACTCTACGTGCAAAGAGCAGGTAAAATAACACGGAGAGTTCATGGTACTTGCAACAGTTCAGTATTGCTGGAGTGAGGAAGACAAATATGACTCAAATGGTAGGAAAGAAAGAAAGAGACGTGTACCCTGATGTCTTGAAGTTCCTGGTCTTGTGAGTGATACAAGTCAAGAGATAAGTACATGCAATGTGATGAGCACCCTTAGAAGAAAACAGCAAAGGCTTATGGGTAGAAATGTCCCCTACTTCAAACTTGAGGTCAAGAGAGGCTTTCCGAAGAAATGACCTTTAAGCTCATCTTAAGAAGCCATAGGAATCAGTATGAGAAGAAAGCAGAACAGGCAATCTGGATAAAAGGAATCGGATGTGGAAAGACCTGAGGAGGCAACGGACTTGCCACTTCTGCAGAGACAGGGAAAGTGAGCCTGAGGCATCAGATGCAAGGAGCGGGGAAGGAAGCACGTGTTTCAGGAGATGTGCCGGAGAGCAGCACGAACAGAAAAGCGGAATGCTGGTCCTGAACGGCCTAGTAGCCATGCAAGGGAGCAGCTGAGGAATAGAAAGCTTGTTTTCAGTTGTAGAAAGGTCACCCCAGTGGTGTGTGATTGTCGTGGGGTAGGGAGGGGGAGGGGGAAGCAAGAGTCAAGAGGCAGCTTCTTCCCCTTGCCCACCTCCAAAACACATGCCTCCATTTGCTGCCCGTGGAGACAGTCCAACCCTGTGCACTTAGAGACCCTGGGCTTTTATAAAGAAAACAAACACCTGAATAGAGTTGAGCAACTCCTGCTTTTGGAACCTGCAAACAGACTCCAGGAGACTAAACACAAAGTCTTGGATCAGGAATGAGGGGAAAATATACCTATAACCAGTAGATCAAAAAACACAAATTAATGTCATAATCTGTATAAGCTGAATGTCCAGACATAGGATGCTGGATTAAGAAGTTATAAGACATATTGTTATGGACTGAATGGTTTGTCCCTAAAAGTTTTCAGATGTTGAAACCTAATCCCAGCATGGCGCTATTTGAATGTGGGGCCTTAGGGAGGGGGCTGGGGTCGTAAGGTGAAACGCTCATGAATGGGATTCATGCCCTGATTTAAAAAAAAAAATGGCCAGAGTGCCAGCTCACTGTCTTTCCTGTGTGTGAGGCTAAAAGGAGAAAGTTGGCATCAGCAACCAGGAAGGGAGTCCTCACCAGAGCTGACCATACTGGCACCCTGAGCTGGTATTTCCAGTCTCCAGAACTGTGAGAAATGCATGTTTGCTGTTTAAACCCCCTGGTCCATGGTGCTTTGTTACAGCAGCCCTAGCTGGCTGCAGACATTCCCCAGTTAAAGAAGGTAGCTTTTGAGCTGTTTGCTGATACCAAGAGAGGAGCTACTCATTCAGTTTACGAAGCATGTCTCTGTTCTTCTCTCTGACCTTAAGATCAAATTCCCCAGAGAATGAGTGAACGGCTCCATCCCCTATCACTCTCCTAAGTGTCACTCCTGTGATGCTTACTATGAGCCAGGGCTCTGGCACTAAGCCAGAAGTTTCTCCCTTCAGAGTCAATTTCCTCTTTTCTTGGGGCGTTTTCCAAAAAGGCTAAACAGACTTCTCTACCCCTTTGTTTTTGAGCCTCTTCAATCCTGTGACCTGGAAAAAAGGGACAAGTTTTTTCTTTGTTGTTTCTCCCAGGAGACCCACAGGATCCTCATGCATATAGAGTCTCACGGGGCCTGGCCTCATTTCCCAGAGTTCCCAAGAGTGGTATATGCAGACTAGCACACCAGCATGAAACTAATTACACCCCTTACCGTATCTTGTTGTTCATGTCTTATTTCTCCCTCTCTCCAAACCAAATTACTTGAGGACAGGAGTATTTTCTTATTCATGGGCCCTGAACTCTGTGGGCTCTAAATAAATGTTTGTTACTTGACATTCAAGAGGCAAACAAAAAAGATCAACTATATCTGCTTTTCACTACGAGAATTTGTATGTCTTGCGATGTTAATACTTGGAAGTACTAATCATATTTCTTTCAATTCTGTTTATTCTAAAATATAAACCATATCATTACTTTGTGGTAAATGTCCTTAAATGTTAATGAAATTATGAGCTAAATAACAGCAGTAGGCTCTTCATCATATACAGTTTTCTCTTGAATGATACATATTTTTTTAGTCTTCTTTCCAGAGCTGTGGAAACAGAACCACATGGACTTCTATGAGGTAAGGCTGAGCTCAAAAGCAAGAGTTTTTACCCACTGATAGCATAAAGTGTCCTCTGGTTTCACACTTTGTTACATTTGGTGAAAATTATTTGATTGCCAGGAGTAGATCTAACCTAGGCATCTCTCTTTCACAGGGCAAGACAGGTGCATTCTCTTAGAATTATGCCATCTAAGATGGCATGTCTTATTTCAATATGATTTAATAACAAGCAATCCACAGTAATTACTTCTTCAGTTTTGCTAAGGTACCTCTCCTTGTCTAGACTTGAGTCAATGATTACATTAAATTTGCTACAGACAATCTACTCAGTGTACAACCAAAGACAAGAGAAAGAAAGAAGCCCATGCTTTTCTAGATGGATCTATCACAAAAAAAGATCAGCTTAAATGGTTGACATTGGGAATATGTTGTATTAGCTCATGGAAAGGAGAAAGTAATGCCATACATTTATTTAGAACCAAAGCATTTTCACATACACAATTTCATTCCATTAATTCATCAGAGGCTAAATGGAATCCAAATAACCCTCTGGCTATGTGCATCTCATATCTTTTATGTTCTGCTTATGAACAAAATAGCTTTCATGAGCCTCGTCTGCCTAAAAAGGGGAGTAAACTGGCAAGTGAAGAACAGGAGATCAGCCTTGTGCCAATTTCTCCATGAAGACATCATTTCCCTTAGTTATCATGTAAAATGCCATTCAACCTAGTTATTCCCTTGAGATAAAGAACAAATTATTGATAAAGAAATGTATCATTAACCTTGACTACAAGGTGTTTGAATCAGAGAATCTATGGAACTGTTTCAGTTAGACTCTCAACACCACCAATGGGCTTAGTATTTATTGGTTTGAGTTTATGTAGTAGACATAGTACTTCACAAAACCAATTCCAACTTCAAGGAAGTAAGCCGCCATGGTTCTCAAAACAAATCCCTTTACTTCTTACCAAAAACATCTAACCATACACTTTAAAAACATAAAAAGCCACTTAGATGTTTTCTCACCTGCTAAATTCTAGGATTTGGGGAGAAGTTTCCTGGATGACAGTCTTTTTCACAAAGTACTTACTCACACCCATCTTAAATAAAAGTAACATAGGAAACCATGCCATGGCCAGTGTTCAGGCTGATGATTCATGCTTCTCAAGAACACCATCTGATCGCTGCCTGTTGGCAGAGCAGTTCTGCAGTGGTGAGATAAAGACGAGATTGCAAAATCGGCCCCGATGTTGGGCTCAGACTGCAGATCTCATCTAGTGGAACATTATCAGTCAAGCCCTGTACTGCGCACAGTCATGAAGCTACAGATCTGTGGCACATCTGAAGAATTCTTTAAAAATAAAGCAAAAAAACTCTGGCACCTGGACAACCTTCAGGTGCACTGTGCCCCTTCCTGGGTGTGGACCTCTGCCATCATACCTTTCCGAGGCATCCCTTTATCTCCAGCTGACATTTGGTCAGCACCTGTCAGTGGAAGAGCCCGATTCCAGTTTGGGAAAACAGTTCTTATGGAGTTAGGGAAAGATGAAAAGTTTCTGGTGATGGAAATCCCCTCCACTTTACACCAATATTTGATTCATGTTTGGAAAATACCATTTTGTTGCTGTTTCCATTTTAATCTGCTTCAGTATTTCCTGTTTTAATTCAGAAACCAAATGTGTGACATACGAGGAGAGCCTTGGACCAATTCCAGCTCAGCAACAACAGAAAGTAATAGCCAGCTAACTGAAGTTGCTGTCCTTGCCAGATATTATGCAAGATTTTTAAAAGTGGATATAAATTACATAAGGTAATGGAACTCAGAGTTTCAGATATGATTGGTATGAAAGTCAACCAGAGGGAGTTGAGTCCTTGCTGTACTAGTCAGCCACGTTTATAGGTAACCTGAGAGAGATATCTGAATGTAGCAGAGGAAACTATTTTGTTGATTCTATCATAAGAGAACGAGAATGAATTGCTTTTTTGACTTACACACCTGATTTTTCTTTCCTTGCTTCTTTCCCGTTGACTTTGCGATTGAAGGAAGCATTGTGTTGAATTAGTGAACCCAAGAGCCCATTCTATCCTTGAGATTCTGTATCTCTGTAATGGCAATAATCATAGAATTAGGGAATTTCCATGACAGAAGGAAACTGCATTCACTATTTGCTTTTTCAGCACCTGTTCTGGGTGAGGCACTAGTGCGACCTATTTGCAGGTGTAAGAAGCCAATGGTAGTTCTAATGAGTGTTCCAAGGTCACTCACACAATAAGTATCAGAGCCAGGCCTCCAGGCCTCCAGGACTCTTAAATCCAAGGCAGTTCTTTCTTCCTGGACCATGTGGATACTCTCCCACAGATGCCTAACCATTTTACAGCTACAGTCAAACACTGTCTTCACTCAGTATATACCATCTGATATTTAGTTGTTAAGTGAACAAACTGCTAAATGGCTACCCTGGGGACTAACGGCTGAACTACATTTTAAAAACAAAGTTATGAACAACAAAAAACAGAAACTTATTAAAATAGAAACCAGGAAACCTGACCCATTGAACTATTAATCAAAAAAATAATCACATCTTCAAGTGGCAACATCTTCGTCTGCAGGCCAAGATGGGGAAAGGCTGGGAGAAAAACCTTAAGTTTGTAATCTTCTTCAGGCAATTAATAATTAGACCCTCAAACGGTGATAATTTCCAAAGGTTCTGTAAGGGAAATGGAATGCCCCTGTACATACCCTTCCCTTTAGATTCATAATGACAGCTGCTTTCTGATGACAAATCACTATTTCACTGCTAATACAGCAAACATATTTCCTCAAAAATGAATGCAGTAATAAGTATATTTAACTTACCAGGAGGGATATTTTGAGTTTTGTTATTAAGCATCTCAAGTATTTCACATGATTCCTATTTATAAATTACTTACCCCAAGTAATACGCCATGTTTCCCTCATGTTTTCAAAATTTAGCATTACTTTCTCATTTTTCTCTAATTTTCAGAAATTAAGAAAAGTTCATCATTAGCAATTCATAGCAACCCACACAAAAGTGTGCTGAAATGAACCACCTCCCTTTAATACCATGGTGTGCAAGGCAAGAAAAATAGAATTGACATCTACTTCCCCCACAATGGCCTAAGTAAGATATAAATTACCTAAAAGCTTGTTTTTAATCCTAACCTTGTCTCCTAACATGCCAATTTTTCTTCTGTCAATTTTAATCTCTTCAGAAATGCAAACTCCTTTTGATATGCACCTAATTAGGAAGGGCAAATGAGTTACTAAAATCATCATAATGCACTTAAAATCTAAGTATAAAGTTTTTCATTATTCACAAAGACCTTCTCTCCATGGGCATGGCTACTGAAGAATTGTTGAGGCATCCAAATATTCAGACCAAAGTCACTGAGCAGTTTGGGAAAACACAGAGGGTTTCAGCCAGATTTTGCCAATGTAGATTTATTGAGGGGTTCCTCATCTACTTCTGAACATAGGGCAACTTTCCACAGATAGGCTTGAGCCTTAGAAATGGGGAGAGAGGAGATGATAGTAATTAAATTGTTTCTGTGACTGCTTTAACTGGTCTTCAAACCTTCAAGAATTTGCTTATGTGAGGAACATCCAATCTGGACTCCAGAAGCATTCTCCTGTTGATGAGCCCTGCAACCACATTTTGAATTATGCCATCTGGCCTCCCAGTAGCATGGCATAACCCTTCCATTAAGCATAATAAAAATGCTATTCTACCTTTAACTTTAGTAAATTTAATTAATTCATTTTATTAAAAATACCTTGGCATTTGGCAGACTCAGATGAAAACTTTTATACTGATGCAATCAACTACTTTTCTCCAGATAATTGCCACCTGGGCTGAGAAATTGACAGCATGCCAACCTAAAATGCTTTTAAATACTTCAATCAACATGTTCTCTAAAAATGAAGACATAAAAAGGCAGAAGGCAGGATCACGGATCTCACACTCCATTCCTAACACTGCCCAACAACATATATTTATGTTATGGGACTTGTCCTCCAAATTTGACCTGGGCTTGGCCTCTGAGTCTGTACAGGGAAGGGAAAGGACAGAGGCAGTAGAGCCCAGGAAAACTAGAAACAAACTGTCTTATTAAATTACCCGTATTTGCAACCAAGCTTAAAATAACACAGATCTGCCAGCCTTCAGACTTGAGGTCTGCAGCTTACTTTCAGATGTACTAAAACAGCATGGTTTCTTGCCTCATTTGTTGTATTTCCTTGACTCTCTATGAACTTCTAGACAAACTGATAAAAGGGCTTAAGCCCTCTCTTAATTTGCTATAAAATCTTGCTTTAAAGTAAATGTATACTTCCCAGAAAACAAAAAGGAAAGATTTTCTTTTTAGAAGCAGTATTTGAATAGGTTCTACTAACTCACAGAAGAATTTTTAGTTACTTAAAATAACAAAAACTAAGCATATAATTATTTAAAAGTGTTTTTGAGTCATTAGGATTTTATAATACAAAAGAGGTGTGGATAGGTAAAGACGCTCCAGTCGAGGTGTGAGTTCTCTGCACTTCAGCTGTCTACAGCTTTAATCTCTGCTTACATTACTGTGTCACTCAAGACCCAGGTATGCCCATGGTCTAACTGAATTGGATGATTCAGTTAATCAACATACAAAATATACACAGCTTGGCCAAGTTGGTCATTCCATATAAATGCATCTTTAATCTGATTATTTTTGTGGAACTCATTACATTGATCTAGTTAATCTCCTTACAAGAACAGTGAGATCAAAGCTACGTAACACTGGAGCGTTTATATTCTCCTGTCCAGGACCCACATGAGGGACACCTTAGGTAGTGGGGAGTACATCCAATGACATCATTTCTGTACTCAGAACGAAATCCTCTTGGATGAGGTTCAAGTGAGATGAACCTTAAGACAAGTACCACTTTATAAAAAGTATAATAATAAAGTATATTAGGAAAAAACTGTAATTAAAAATGTTATTAAAAGATGCTATGTAATAAAATCCTTTTACTGTATCTCTTAATCATCACAAGTATCTTAATTACCTTCTGATAATTGAATATTTAATAGAATGAAATATTTCTAATTGTGTTTATGCTATTTGGCTGAAATGTAGGAAATTACCATTGAGTTAAAATATATGACCCCAAAATGTTGTAACAAATTTTTGGAAAAATCTTTTTTATAAAAAACATGCTTTCCTCATAAAAAGCATGAGAGGGGAGGAGTTTTCTCATTTAATAATCCCTGTGTTTAAGTAAACTTCTTAAACTCACACAGCAAATAGAAAGCCTTTCCCAAGGTGAACCTGTGTCTCCATACTTTTGAGATCTGTTCCTACAATTACTTTTAGGTTTGAACTTAAACATTTCTCATTTCCATCTTTACATACACAAACACTTTCTGGATAGACTTTCACCGGAGTCTTCATTAAACCCCATCACCCAGCTCCCCAGCTTGCTTACTCGGGGAAATCACCTAACCTACCTGCATTCCAAATTATTCCTCTATAAACTGAAGACAAGAATAAAACCTACCTCATATGGTTGATGTGAATATTAAATAAGATAACATGTCAAGAATACAGTAAGTCAACTAGGAATTTTTTCCGTTAGCAGTGGAGAAAAAATAAACCCACAGTAAATAATTACCCTTAAATCCTTCCAACTCCCACCAATTTATGCCTGTGCTAAGTAGACCCATTATACAATCTTGCAGAACCTGCTGAGAGAAGTAACCCTGGGTTGACCTTGAGCAAGGGATGACCATTAATTGATCAGGAAGTGATCACCTTATTTATGAACAGCCAATCCTTGAGGTTGGTTGGTACCCATTGAGGTAGTTCTACATAATAATAATGACAGTAATCTTTAGATAAGTTGAACTCATTTTAATGAGGTTACAGGGTGATTAAGCCAGCTATTGGAGGGTTGGACAACTGGGGAAGAGAACATGGGTATTCAAGTGGGAGAGACCCAGGATCAAACCCAGTTCTGCTTAGCTTAAGTCTTTTCATTTACCCAGGCCTGTATCTTTCACAAATCTCAGAACTACCTTCTATCTCTCCAACATCTCCTTCCATCACTTCCCCTTTCTTCTGTCCTCTTTTTTCCTAAGCATGGCAACCGTATACTAAAGTTATCTACCAAAAAAGCAAATCCATTTATATGTATATATGTATCTTACAATAATAGAGAGTTTCCATTAAAGATTTTGTAGCTGATCATCCTGTAGAGGCAGAAGAGTCCTTCTGATCAGAGATCTCTTTGTTATTCATTCATTCATTCAAGAATCATTTATTTAGTGGCTGGTAAAGTGATGCATTATATAAAATATGTAAGGAGACTCTGTGAGTACTACAGCAGAGAGGAAGCCACTTCCACGGTGAACATGGAAATAGTCCAAGTCCCCAGAGGCTCTCCCCTCCTCTACCCAATTTCCCTTCTTTCCAAAGTCAGAGGCACTTTGGAGGAATTACTCCTAGAAATTTCACAGTACTCTGCTCGTGGAAGATTGCCACCAAAGTGAATTTGTTATAGCAACTACTGTTGATCCTTATAGGGTTATCAGAAACCCAGGAAGAAAGTTCTTGTTGAACTGGAACTCATACCCAGTAGGAAAGCCTTGTGGAAAAAGCATCAGACAAGAATTCTTCAAGTTTTAATTCACACAAGGGACTGAGCCCCAAATAGCCAATGTGCAGAGTTCTACACCAGAAAGAGTGGAAGCAGCAAGTATTATTGTGGGGCTCTTGTTCGGATTCCAGAAAGATCTCTGCAGGTCCAAAGCACATAGCATGAGTGTTAATGTCACATGAGCCCCGCCCTTCAGCATAACGTGTGCACTGAGAGATTCATTCACACCCAGACAAACCC
The DNA here is from genome assembly GCF_030020395.1 of Manis pentadactyla. Taxonomy (NCBI): domain Eukaryota; kingdom Metazoa; phylum Chordata; class Mammalia; order Pholidota; family Manidae; genus Manis; species Manis pentadactyla. The sequence goes on along the minus strand of NC_080021.1, from coordinate 96,549,914 downwards.
CACACACACCCCGCCATAGGTCCCAGCATGAGTTCTCAGAAAAATAAAGCAGTTCGTGCTTAAAGAGAGCCTCTTTTGGAATCCCACACTAAAGTACACTTCCGCAGAGTGGGGTACCATGAAATTTCATTATTCCTAGATGCTTTGCAGATCCTCTCCCATGGAGATTTTCATGATGACCTGGACTCTTTGGACGAATCAAGAGAACTGGTAATGGCTATGTCTTTATATTTCTTATTGAATTTGCAGTCAAGACACAGTCTTTTTCAGTTAACCACCCTCCTCCAGCACTGATCCCTGCCTGTATATGACACAACTATAAATTCACTGAGGTCATTCATGCCACATTACTTCATTTTCGCAGCATCTTCTTTCACTGTTGCGGCCCATTTCTGTTGTCTTCCGGCAGACACTCCTGTCACCAGGCCAATTACCAGCATGTATTTAGCCTTTCGTTTTGACCGAATGGACTCCTTGTTCTCCCACTGAAGACAGCGTAAGGAGGCTACAGCCAAACTGGCCGTTAGCTTCTGACCTCTGTGTAGTCGATCTTATTATGGTAATTGCAAGGCTGGAAGGAGCAGACATAGGCCAATTACACCTGTCCCTGTCCCCACTCAGCCTGGGCTTAAATTACTCCGTGGGTAGAAAGCATGATTTGGCTCAGCTAAACAAGTTTTTCTCTATTCTTGTGAAATTTGGAGACAGACATTCCTAATTATGCTTATTATTGGGACACAATGAGCCAGTATTTATTAAAATAGCAACAGTCTTTATCAAGGAAAACAATGCACTGTATTTATAGATAACTTTACTGAGGTATTTTAAAGCAAACAAACCTTTAAATGTGACTCCTCAATATATAACAAAGCATAAACTGAAAACAACACATCCAATGTTTTCCTTCTCACTATTTCAATATTAATGCTATACATAGATGTGAGTGTTTAATATTAAGAAGCCTTTATAAATTTCATATTTGTTTATACTTAAACCTTTAAAACTATATGTAGTTAATTCTATAAATGGATAGCTGTGTGGCACATATACATAATTATGCTAAGGAATATATATTTGTACTTTATGAGTAAATGAATTACTTTTTTGAAACTATATGATATAAAACAGCAGGAGGGGAAGCTTTTACATTAATTTGAAAATTAAATGTTGTTCTTGTTGAGCATCTTAGAACACCAATATGTAATATGCCCGTATTAATCTAAATTCAAATTAACTACACATATTCTTTATTTCAGTTAATTCTTACTAGAATGCCCTCTTTACTTTTAAGTCCTATATTTCCAAGAGTGCTTACCTATTCTTAAGGAATTATTCTGGAAAAATCATTTGAGAAACCCAAATATCAGAGTTCACAATTGGTTCAGTAATCTGTGAGTCCTTAGAGAGGTCTCAGAGGATGCCCTGAGTTTAAAGCAAGTCCCTTCTAAGAACAGGAATTCTTGGGACCCGAACTCAGAAAGCTTCTCCACCCCCAATCTTGGTGTCATGGTCAGTTTCCCTACCTGTCTTTTCTTTATTGGAAGTAGCCTCTTAAGTGGTTCTAGAGGGAGCAGGACCCAGCCCTATAAACACCCTTCTGCCCAGAATGGGGAGCTCATTCTCCACATACTCTGTTCTCGGTCATCCTCACAAGACAGTAATGGCAGGCCCTCCTCTGAACTCTAGAAACCTAACCAGGGTAATACAAGGTCTCCCCCAAAAAGAAATCAGAGCATGGCCTAACATGTTACCAGAAAGGGTCCACACGCTTGCCCAGGTGCTTCCCCCTCTGCTGAGAGCCATCGTTGCTTTCACATCTGCAGGTCTGCTTTCTCCCAGCCCAGTCGAAGGACGAAGCTGCAGGGCTCTGCCCCGACCACTGTCTTCCTGCTGAGGACAGTGCTGCTCCCGTCTCGCTTGTGTGATATTAACCAAAGGAGGGCCACTGTGAGGTCTGAAGTAAGCATTCACACTTCTTAGCTGGGCACTTCACACGTAGTGGGAACTGTCTCCACTGATGGCCGCTGTGCCTGACAGAGGCCCTGACAGAAGCCAGCACTGTAGCAGCAAACACAGGCTCCCACCCCTGTGCTGCCCTGCATAAGTCCCTTCAGAAATCCGTTTGTCCTTGCTCTCCCCCTCCTCAGTTTTTTCCAGTCCTTTCTTGTTAAAGTCTTAAATCCATTTATCTTGAAATTATGGGGATGCCCTTTCAACTCCAGTCAAACAATAACATAGGGGTGTCTCTGCCTTGGGGTTATTACACCAGTTGGCAAATGGAGTCATCTCCCCACCACTGTAATGGGGTGAGTGCATGAGCCAGGTTCTGCCGGGAGGGGGCTTCTGTGGCAGGTGGGCCGCTTAGAGGCCATGCTGTTCAGTCCTGCTGGAGGTTCTGATTCCATAGATCTGGGGTGGAAACTCAGGATTTGCATTTCTAACAAGTTCCCAGATGCCGCGCTGCTGCTGTAGGAATCCCTTTGTGAGAACTACTGATAGAAAACAAGGGGTGTTTGTGAACCCCTCTCATCATCTGTTTCTCAACTGACCCTCCCCACCACCTTGGTGACTGAGAAGAGAAGGAAGGCCTTCAATTTTATTGCTCCTAAAGAGGATACACCTTAGACACTAATTGTTCCTGTGTTAAATGACACCAAGTGATGCCCAAGGCCGGGGGTAATCAGGAAGAAAAGGAGGAAGACGACAAGACAAACGATGAAGTGAGTTCTTGATTTAGTCGCTCCTGGGTAAGACCTCATTGATATCAGCATTTACCCAAATCAAAGCTATTGTCCTAAACAGACTGAAATAAACACAAAGGACAAGGGGAGAAGGAAGTCATCTTTTGAACCCAGTGAAGTACACACACACACTCTCTCTCTCAGATGAACAATAGGTGGTTGCTGGGCCAGAGCTTGTCATCTGTGTTTATCTCCTCTGATCATCTGTAATTAGATTGCAAGCCCCTATGGGCCATAGCTGTGTAGCTGTAATCCAATTTTGTACAGTGCCTGGCACAGTCTCTTAACCAGAAAGAGAGTGCTCAATAAATATTTATTGATGATGGTTATCTTTAACTCCTCAGGAAGCTTAGGCAATTGTAGGCCACTCTACTTAGCTGAATGATAATGGAGTTGATAAACTATCATGGAGGAAAACACATGTGTGGTAGGCTTTTTAAAGCCAACCCACCATCAAATATCCAAAATGGGAAGGTAGTATTTAGTACCCTAGGGGCAGCAAAGGTTTCACGCATTGCTGTGTGTCAAACTTGTAAGAATGATCTGGACACTGAAAGAAATGAAACATCATACACCAGGGCCATAAAAGTAGATCTTCTGGCATTTTCCTGAAGTGATGCTGAAATTTGTTAAAAATAGAAGTTTTTCCTCTTCACCTACCAAATTTCAATTTTCAAATAAACTGGTCTACTAAACCAGTCTTATGGTAATTACTGACAATCATATTTGTCAACCCCCAGATGACTTTTCTTTGTTAAAAATCATGGAACGGACATCAGAGGAAACATAACACACATATGGCTGATCTCGTCTCTTCCATCTAAAAAAGTTTCTCTACCAATATTCTTTACAAATAAAACCTTACACAAGAAGTAAAGTAACTTAGAAACTAAGTTACTTAATGTCATTAAGTGTCATTAAGTGATGCCCAAGGCCGGGGGTATCCAGGAAGAAAAGGAGGAAGAGGACAAGACAAATGATGAAGTGAGTTTTTTATTTAGTCTCTCCTGGGTAAGACCTCACTGATATCAGCATTTACCCAAATCAAAGCTATTATCCTAAACAGACTGAAATAAACACACAGAATGGGAGAGAAGAAGGAAGTCATCTTTCGAAGCCAATTAAGTACTCTCTCTCTCTCTCTCTCTCTCTCTCTCTCTCTCTCTCTCACAATATGTGGTTGCTGGGCCAGAGCTTGTCATCTGTGTCTATCTCCTCTGGTCATCTGTAATTAGATTGCAAGCCCTATAAGCCCTTTTTTCCCCTACAGTTGGAAAAAAGAAAAGGAAAGAAAAGCTTAACTTCTCCCAAAATGCTTCCAAAAACACAAGTCTAATTAAAAATGCACCTATAGCCAGTAAAAGAGCAGGTTCTATGTCACTTACAGGGGAAAGTGAGGCAAGAAATTCCAGGACACAGGAAAAGCCGAGGACGCTTTCCTGTAGGCATGCATAGGTCCAAGGAGAAGACTATGCCTGGTGGCACATTAGAAATAGAGTCCCTGCATTGAGTAATGCACATTGGATGGGTTGGGTTGCCCAGCCATTGGGAATATTTGGTTATCCTTCTGATGCCCAATTGGCAAGAATTTTGGTGCACCATAGATGCTGTGGGCCTTTTCCCCATTCTTCAATGCAAATACAAGGTTAAAAAAATATGTTGTGTAAGAGGTAAAAGGATGAGAGACAGAACAAGGAGCTCCAGAAAAAAAACAGTGAGATTGCCCAATGTGAGCTTGTGTGTTCAGAGCATTGTTTGGAGAAGACATACCCCATTGTTTCTTGCAGCTGATTCCTTGGGAATTCTTTACTTACGAGATCGTTCACCTTATGACCTTAAATATTTCCCTCACTGCCTGGTTACTTTGCCTTTGTGCCTTACTCTGCTCTTCTGTACAGAGAGCTTTTGTTGATTGAAAGAAAAATGGGTAGAAAATAGAAGTCGTCAGCCATGCACAGAATGAAGGCACTTCACCTGTTCTCTCTTAGCAGAGCTACAGGTAGCATGCCTGCTACCTTTCATCTGGCTAACACTAAAGAAACGTTTCCTCCCCAGAGTTAAGAACATGGTTTTCAAGCTATTTTCTCTTGTTTCTGATCTGTCCCTCCGTGTGAGCCATGTAGTAACATTTGGAGCCCAAGAGTCAAAAGCCCATCTCGTGACTTAGGTGGGATGGGAATTTTGGCCTTCAGATACTGCCTTCCATTTGTTGGAATTGGAGTTTAACATCCTAGGGCTGATCTGAACTTTTCCTGGGTGAATTCCTACCATGTGAAAAAAATGAATGACATATGAAAATCTGTGCATGTGTCACAGAGGATGACCGGAGAAATGATACAGGAAGTGATGTTTAGGGGCTAGTATAAAAGAGCTCCCCTGAAAGAAACTGGCCATGGTCAGGAACACCCCTTGCACTTCCCACAGCTGGAGCCCAGCTCAGTCCATGAGCACTGCTGCCTGCTGGGATGCCAGGGCGCTGATCACGGTCACTCACTGATTTGGCTTCTTACAGCAAATCGTCTCATGTTTCTGATTCTCAGTTGTCCCATCTATAAAATAAGAAATTTGGAGAAGATGACTACTGAGATCCCCTCTAGCTCTAATGGTTTGGGAAAACAGTAAATGTTTATCAAAGTGCCCAAGAATAAAGATTCTGCCTGTTTTCATCCCAGCTCCCCTGCTCACTCTCTGGGTAAACATGACCTTGAGCCTATGCATCTCTTCTCTGAGCTCCAGTTTCCTCATTTTAAAAATGGGGATAGTGACAGTGTTTGCCTGAAAGGGTCATTGTAGGGATTGGTGAAGGGGATGCATGCAGGGTGCCTGGCATAGAGGGAGTGTGAAGCTAACCTAAACCAGCATTAAAATTGTGTGATTAGCATCCCAGAAGTAATAATACCACAAAGTAGTGTCTGTAGCAAGGGACTGAGAGCACAGATGTGCGGCCAAACTGGCCTGGCTGGCATCTCATGGCAGTCACTGAGGCCTGGCCTTCGGTTCACAATTTCCATCGCCTATTATTGGCTTCTAATAACTAAAGGTTTTCTGCCCTTGCAGGGGAAAGTTAAGGTTTTGAATCTTTTTATTTTCATCTTTATGCTTTTCTGTATGTTCCAAATTTTCTGCAATGAGTAGAAATTACCTTTAAAACAAAAACTAAACCCTTTTTAGGGTATTTTAAATACAGTATTGACTAGATCATGGACTAAAAATCGATGAATGCATAAACTGCTACCTTATGGACACGAATCATTTCTTTGTTCCAAGTAAAAGTTTGCCTTGTCCTCATTCAAATTTAATGGGGTACAAGTTTGCCTTGATGAATCAGCAGACAGGCATCACCCATCTGGTATTTGTGGAAATACTCTGAGGTTTCCAGGTTTCAAACTCTGTTTCCTCCCAGCAACCTGCCATGCTTCCCAGAGCTCAATGCCATGGTAAGACCTTGGTACTCATACAAAGACAATCTAGTTTGTAGGAGAGTCCACTGGGGAACTTTAAAAACTGTGAGTCAGCTAGAGCACAAAGGGACACTGGGAAAGACCCAGGGGCTGCAGAGACTGGGAATGTCCTCTGTGTTCTGCTGAAGGCGGCCAAACAGTGGCGGAACACACACCCTCTGCTCCTGGGATGGTGAGAGGCCTCCAATGATGCCTTTCATTGCTCCAAATTATTGACTACAATGAAGCCTTCCTAAACAAGAAGGGAAATGAAATCCTAGGAAGAAAGCCAGGAAGCAAACCTCTTCAAGGGAACGAGACAAGGAGTGCCAATCAGAGTGGAGCACAGAGATCGACCACTCAGCAAAAGGAAGAAAAAGCGATTTCCTGTGGTTAGCATAAATGCTAACGATGTTCAGATGAATTTAACACATACAATGGTACAGTTTAGAAAACATTTTATGCATACCAAAGCTTATCAAACCTTCCCCCTAACGTGCTAAGGGTGGAGACCAGTGAGCACACATTTGCCCCATGTGGGGTTGCAGTGCATAGGAATGGGCATGGCCTGTAGAAGACCCCAGAAAGCTTGAAATTTCTTTCTGCAATAGCTTTTTATCTTAAAATGATACAGCTTTCTCATTTCTCTACAGAAAAAGAATGGAACCAAACCCTGGTCACCTGATTCTTTGCCCAATGATCTAATTTATCGCTTTGCTGCCTCTTCTGGATAACTACAACAGCCTGAAGAAATGCCATTCACTTTGCATCCCACTGAATACTCAATTCCATAGATGCCTGCAGTGACCAAAAAGAATGTCAGTATCCCAGGGGGTGAGCGAAATTGTAGATGCTAACACCACCTGAGTGGATGAGTGGATGAATATGTACAGTTGTGGTGAAGTCAGTTGGCAGGTACGCCACCTTCCCTGGGCATGTATGCAAGCTCCGACTGAAAACCTACCAGAAATAATCAGACAGTGATCACTACCCACTTCTGCTGACTCATGGAGGAACAAATGATACAGTCATTAAAGATCTACAGTATAGCTCTTGAGACTTTGAAGTTGGGCTCAGGAAACACAGACCTGAGGGCACAGGTAGTGTCTTTATTGCTCATTCATCATAGAGCCTGACTTCAGAACTGAAGATGGAGTTTTTTAACAATCAGGAAGACTAGTGGTAGAGTAAAAACCAACATTTTTCTACATTAAGCCCTTTTAACTTACCCTTACTGAAAAGAAAATTGAATATATACAGTAAGGGGGCCCTTTCCTATATTTAAGTTATGATTTAAGGATAGCATACTGGCTGGCAAGGGGAGTTTATTTATAAACAACAAGTGGAAAACACCTTTGCCAGAGACTCAGAGATGCCATCCCCATAACAAATTTAAATTGAATTCAAGGAAAACACAGTAAGAAGTCCAGGAAAAAAACAACTAAAAACAGACTTGGTGGACAATAGGATTAATTTGGAACAAGAGTAAGAACGTGGATGCTTCTAAAGAGGAGAGCATCATGGGAAACTGGTCAGGAACAACATGTGAATATTATACCTAGAACCTGTGAAACAGAGTAGATACAAGTTTTGTTTTCAAAATGGAAACGAATTGATATTATTTGTTTAAAAAAAAAAACCCATCTACTAGAAAAGAAAGCATGGTGAGTTGGTCCATGAGGATGGTGTATGCTTGGGTGGACATCTACTTCTAGAAAGTGAAAGCATAATGAAGACCATCAGGATTAGGATAAAAATGCTCATGGGAGAAATAATATAGGCAACTCAGGTAAATGAAGGCCATGCATCATGCTTTCTTTATTTTAGGCTTAATAATGAGGTAATTGAAATATATGTAAGTGTGTAAGAGAAAGAAATCCTTTTTACCTATCACTCAAATGAACAGTTTGCCATTTGCTTCAGCTTTCCTTCTTTAATTTTTTTTCCTTTTTCTTTCTTTTTTTTTTAAATTTTGGATTAAGAAAATTACAAATAATCTAAAAGAGCCACACCCACATCCTGTCCATTTTCTTCTCTACGTAGAGATAACCACAACATAGGACTGTCTGTCTAAATTCACAAACAACACACTAAAGGGTTTACTAGGTTAAAAAATTTATATGAAAGCATCATCTCATTCATATCCTTTCACAAAACTTGCTTTTTTTCACTTTCCATAATGTTTCTTGGCAATTATCCCTATTAAATGTAGAGCTAATGTATTAGGATAACCTGATGTATTTATTTTAACTGTATAGTATTGCAAAACAAAGCTTCCATCTCTGATGGACAATTAGATATTTCTTCCTTTTTTTTTCTTGGCTATTGCTTACAATTCTACAAGGGACAAGGTTTTATATGTCTCCACATTTCCTAGAATTTTTCTCAGGGAGATATCTAACACTATAAATTAAGGTTAAAAAATTATGTACATATTCCATTTAACTGAGTATTGCAGAATTTTTCTCCAGAGTGGTCCCCTCCAATGTATGTCCCCTCCAACATTATATGAAAATCTTTTTTCACCGTATACTCAACAAACTTGGAGTTGTTAGACTTCCCCAGGGTTGCCAGCGTGGTTTGTGTGAGAGACTTGTGGTGTTCTGGTTTAAATTTCCCTGGTTATTCTAGAGCTGGAGCATCATTTGATATGTTTATTGGCCATTCAGCTTCCTTCTATAAATTATTGCTGATATTCTATAATTTTGTAGCATGCAGAATGGTCCCAATGCTTTGATATTTTTTAAATATTTTTTTTTGCTTTCTGAATCTTGCTTGAGAAATTGTTCCCTCACACACTGTTCCATAATCATATCTAGGTTTTTTAAGTGCTCTTTTCTTCCCATTTAGTTCTTTATATATGGAAATTTATCTCTATTTGGAGAGTTGATGATTCCAGAACCACTTATTAAATAGTCTGTACATTTTCAGTAATCTGTGATGGTCTCTGGGTCATAGATACATAGATAGATATAGATATAGATACACATATAGATATACAGATATAAGTTAAATTATTAAATATCAATATTTAATATATATTATATATTTATGCTTATAAATATATATTTATATAATATAAATTTAATAATATTATAGCTTCTGGCTTCTCTCTTCTTTTTCTTTTTCTTTTTAACCCTCTGAAGCCTTTATTATTGTTCTTGCTCCCTCTGTGGTTGCTGTTATCTTGAGGGGTTGTGATGCTCACTGTTGGTTTTATAGTCATTGCTTATTTAAATTTACCCATATGACCAGCAATTCTTCAATCAGAATTATTTATTGCATGACAGTCCAGAACTATTTTCTCAGTTAAATTTCCTCCCCATATCGTTCTATATAACCCTTTCAGGTGGGGTGAGCAAATGGTTCCTAATCTGAGAAAGTCTTTTTTTTTTCCTTGCTCTTGAATTTACAACTGACAGTAACCTCCCCTTGGCTTGAAGAAGAGGCCCTTCTGCTGTTGTCTGGTCTGCTGCTTTGGAAATGTCTGCTGTCAGTATAATTGTTCCTTTTTTCAGATGTCCTTTCCCTCAAATTGCCTGTGAGATCTTTTTTTTTTGGTGTTCTGCCCCTTAACCATTAGATGGCTGGGGCAGTCTAGATTTCTTCATTCTAAAGATCTGGATTTCACATCACCTTTGAAAAATTATCTTCCCTATTCTCTAATCTTTCCTTCTGAACTGCTTTTCCTATGGACATATGTCAGAGTTTTTTTCTATTCACATGTCTCTTCTTAAGATTTTCCAGCTCTCTATGCTACATTCTGGATAATTTATTCATCATTTATTCTCTTTGGGTTAAGTTCCCTCTTCAGCTGTATCTAAGTCACTGTTTATTTTACCCATTGGGTATTAGTTTCCATCGCCAAAGTTCTACTGGGTTCCTCTTCAGTTTCGCTTCTTAGTGACTTGCCTTCCCTGTGCTTTCTTGTCTTCCTTCCCTCTCCTCTCTCTTTATTATTATTACTCAGTGATGGCTCTCGGGTTCCACATCCATGGATGGGAAGAGAAGGCAGCTGGCCTGGGCAGGGAGAGAAGCTGACCTGGGGTGCCCTGCATGGAAAGCTACACCTTCGGAGTGTCTCCAGCAGGGGCAAGAAGTCCAGCCTCATGTCCTGAGGAGAGCAGGGAGGATAACTATGGATGGGGCAGCTGTCAGCAGACAGGGCAGTCCTGCAGGGGCTGACAGCTGAGGGCTTCCTCTCTGCAGCCTTCTGAGCAGCTGGACACTCAGGCCTCCCTGGTCAGGAGAGGCTGAATACCCCTCACAGCAGCCATGGCAATGGCCAAAGGCCTGTGGCCGGCACTGTGCATTTTCTCTGCATTCCTATGGAGGGTACTGGGGTCAGCTGTCACTTAAGACTGAGGAAACCAGGGCACAGAGCACACAAGCAACCTGCTTAGCCCAAGTGGCCAGTCAGTCAAGTGGCAGCACCAAGATGTAAATGGAGGCCATCTGGCTCTGAAGCCCTTTTACCTCCTATTATGCTGTTGTGCCTTAGCTCATGGCCTGTTGGCATCTTCTGTCCACCTGCCACTATTTTATTTTATTATTATTTCTAATCCTCATTCCTACTCCTAATCTTCTGTACATAAATGGGATTGTGCTAGAGAGGCCACATTCTTCTTTTTTTTTTTAATTCAAGACTCTTTTAAGACCTATGCACGTTCATATATATGCCACTACTCTATGTTGCCAAATTGCCTGTGGGCATGATAACAGAACCTCAGCTTAGAGCTGGGTGTGTGAGGGGCCACACGCACAGCAAAGGGGACAGAGGAAAATCTGCTTATGACGTGAGGAGACCAAAAAAAATCACCGCTGGCTTCTCGCCACTCTCAGTTGTGCCTCACCTTTAACGAGTTGTCAAAGCCTACCTACCCTAACAGCTCACCAAGTCATCCTTTCCTTATGTCACAAAGGCCCTGGCCTCAGTTCACTTCCTCACTCAAATTATGGCCCTGGTTGGTTACCGATTTCCCTGCCTTTGTTCCCACCCACCAACCACGCACCCAGGGTACTTGTGAACTGCCAGATACAAATTCAGTCACATCCTTCCTGTGCAGATTTTTGCTGCTACCCTGTACTCGCAGGACTATATCTGGTTGTGCAGCTGAGTGCCCAGGGTACTTGGCCGTCTGGCCCCCACCTGCTCTCCACTTAGCACCATACAGTCCCGAGCCTGCACCCAGGCCCCAAACTAGCCCTGCTCCCTGAAGCCACAGTTTTCAGACTGCACTTCTTTGCCACCTCATTCCATCACGTCAGAGGTGAGTAGGACAGACTTTCAATATTCCTCGTTACCTGTGATGAAACTCAGGTGTGGGGTTGGGATCTGCCCAGGCTTTACGGATACTAAGGAAAAACCTCGGTCTGTCAGCCGGTACCAAGTCCAGGACCCCGGGCCAACCCTCTTACCCGCATGCAGCAGAGAGCGCACGCTGAGCCTTGTTAGGTGCTCAGTCTCATTCTGTTCCCCCTCCCCTCAGGTCCTGTAAACGCTTTTCCCATTCCCTCTGCCTCTAACACTCTCTCCATTTTCTTGATTACTGCATCATCTGACTTTATGATTAAGTTTTGCAAGGTCGTATTTCATTACAGGTTCTCTTAAAACTTCTAATAGTGTTATGCCATGATGCCCCATCTGGATTGACAACTACTCACAGGTTTTGCACAATGCCAGGCACTGGAGGGATTCAATTATTATGGTGTGGTTAGATGTCAGACTCTGTCCCTAGCTGTCTTTTTGTTTTTAGCCATAAGAGTTCCCTATAAAGCACAAACACTGTATATTATCTGACGTCAAAACAGGTTTTTATTCATACAGGTTCTATTCTTGCCATATTACAATGCACCTTTAACCAGTTATTGCAATTTGGGTTCTTGAAACATACTCCTGATCAATATTATTTACATATTTATATTTGGAAATCAGGAACTATATATGTCCTTGGTGCATATAATTTAGGGGAATAAAAGGACGGTTTTCTGTCAACCAGTTATAGTGACAATTAAAGTATCTACTGTGAGTTCACTCACAATTTTACCAACTCCAGAAGCAAACGGTCATTGATTCTATGTAATAAACCCCTTTGCCTGGCCTTCTCGGGCAGTATCTTGTATGTCACTGGAGCGGAAATCAGAGGTGAAAACTTCTCATTTCATCAGACACTGCTTCTTGTTGGTATATAGCTCTTTTATTTGTGCCAAATGCTTTAATACTTTTGAGCTTTATTATTTCTCTTTCCAGGAGCTAGATAACAAAGTTTATTAACCTTCTATAGACAAGGAAAATAATAAACTATTCATCTGCTGTCAAACTGCAATTAGAACTCACAACTCCTAAAGCCTGCCCATTGTTCAGTTTGCTATACTTTTATACTATATGTGTTTTCTCCTTTTTGATTGTCTTTTGCTATCAGTGGGTTAGTTTAATGTTTTAATCTCCTCCTAAATAGTAAATAAAACCTGTATTTAAGAAATACAGGGGAGTTTATGAAAAAAGGTCATTGTTAAATCTTTTAAATAGGTACAAGTTGAAAGCAATGTTGGACATTTATTATTAAACTCCCTGAAATCCTATGTGATATTGAGCTGCATCAGAATATACACATAAACTTTTCAGGTGATGCAGAATGTAAAATCTCAACTAGGTTATTCTCTGCTTTGGAACATGCAGTGACCCTTAAACAGTGAAGTCTAGATCACCTAAAATGTCATCATATCTGACACATTCTTGCTCACAGTAGAGGCCAAATATCATTTGATTGATTGGCATACCAAACATAGGTAATACGTAGTAATTGCATGAGTGTTACAAAGGATGGTCTTAGTTGCTCAATTTCAGTTGAATATTAAAAATCAAATGTTAATTTAAAAGTTATTTTAAGATAATGCACCCTGTGTAGATGGCTAGCTAATTTATGTTACCTGATCATTGAATCTTAACTTTCAAACAAGTCCTTAAGTGGTCTTATTTTGTGTCACTTTTAAAAATTCCTTTCACCATCAAGACATAATGAAGAAATCCCCTGAAATTTTCATCTATGGAAGATTTACAAGAAATGCTTAGACACACTTGTGTTCACACACACACACACACACACACACACACACACACACACACCACACACATACAAACACACACTCTCAATTCACTATTGTCTAATGATTGCCTCTGAACAATTCTCTTACCCAGGAACTAATGGCATTGCATGTCAGGTAGAACTCATATCTTCACAAAATACAGCTATGTTGCCTTCAGAATTTTAATTTAAAAAAATGTAGTCTGTGAGTACGTGCATATTCCATGGATGATGTGTGGAATATATGAAGCACTTCCGTGGAGGAAGTCCTTCGGAGTAAGTCCTTTTGTTCCCTTCCACAGGAAAGAATACAATGTTCTGACTTGTACTTCTGTTGAGGAATGTTCTTTGGTGCTTGTTCCAGCTAAGATTGTTAACTTGAACACTGAGCTGCTGAATCAGATTGGTCTAGAGCAACACTGTCCTATAGAAATAGAATACAAGCCACAAATGTGAGTTGTGTACATAATTCATCAGAGTATTAACCATTTCATATGCAATAAATAAGCAAAATCCAAATATTTATCCAAATAGTATCCAAAATATTATCATTTCAACATGCAAGAAATATAAAACTCACTGAGATATCTTTCACACTGAGTCTACAAAATCCTGTATGTCATGTATACTTGCAGCATGTCAGTTGGGACTAGCTGCATTTCACGTGCTCAACGGTCACCTGTACTGAATCAGGTCAGGCCTAGAATTTCTCTTCCATTCTTATCAGGAGCAGCCACCAAAAGCACTCTCGTATCAAGCCTGGTTTTGTATTTGATGTGCCGTATTTCTCATTACAAAAGGATGCCCACCCATGAACCACTCAGTTAACAACTTTAATTAACAATGCAAAAAAGAAAAAAATATCTATTCTCTCAAGCTGGTTCCAGTATCAAGGTATAATCTCCCATGCCAGCCAAAATCTGTGGCTTAAAGGATAGCCATCAAGTCCCCAGTTTCATCCTTTCTTCCCTCTCCAGCAAGCAAACAACAAGAACAACAAAAACCTGCCTCAGTCGTCTTGTAACCATGGCCTGGGTTCTCCTTATTGTCTTATTGTCATAGAGACACATGTCAACAACTGAATGATCGCCACATAGGAGAAATGGGAAAGGGTTGGGTGTGATTCATCAGTCTCAGCGCCCAAGGGCAGAGATTGAAAACCCATGATACGAGCTAACAAAGAAGTCATAATTGGAAGGTTGATTGAATCCATTGTAGTTTGTGTGCCACTTTACATCCTTCCCTCCCATACAGAAGCACCACTCCCAAAATACACCCAACAGTGCAATACAATATTCTGTGGAGGGAGAAACACTTCCTGATTTCATGCTCCAGGCATTAAGATTGATAGGCCTGTAATTTTACCCAAAGTGGAGCAACCACAAACGCTTCTCTTTTTCACATATAAATATTTAATCCCCGTTAGAGACATGCTGTGCTACATGCCAGAGAAATTCCTTAACATCCTGGATTTCACAAGCTAATTACAAATTGCTAAAAAGACAGGACAGTAGTAGCCAGTTCACTAGCCAGCAAGAAAGCCTGTTTTCTGCCCTTAGCAAGAAGAAAATGGAAACAGGAATGGAAGTGTTTGGGAGATTGTGACTAGAAAAACTTGGGGTGTGGTGCAGTCTTCCTGTAAGCGGTCAGTTTTATCTGATTCAAGTTAGTTAGGCAAGTAATTTATCTCCACTCATCTCATCTCTATAAACATGCAAGAAAGACAAGCATAGAGGCAGAGGAAAAATAAATTGGAAGAGAAGCTTTTGAATCACAGAAATTGGCTGCACCCAGGTTGAGATCTAATAGAATGACCAAGGGCAACTTGCTTTGTCCTGGTTACTTTCTGCACACATTGCTGCAGAAAAAAGGCGTTAGCTCCTCCACTAACACTGGTTTCCTCGAGTGGTGATACATCTGTTTGTTGCCATTCTGAGAGATGGAGAGGTATGGTCTCGGATATTTGTGTAATTTTAAAAAACAATCACAATGTACCCGAACTTTCTTGAGTAGTAAGTGAGATGCTTGTTTGGGTGAAACTTCAGGTGATGATAATTGTATCTAAGTCTTTGATCCTTGAATACAAGGGATGACAAGAAAACAAGACCAGCTTTCTAGAGAAAGATGTCTTCATAAGTCTGAACTCAGCATCAACATAATTGTTTTAACAAAGTACTAGTTTCTGATTAGAAACGTATTTTGTGACAACAGAACTGAAATTATGATTATTCTAGAAATAATAAGAGCAAGCATGTTTGTAAGCACAGGCATCAGGCACTTACACTGAGTGCTTTGTGTTATATGAGTTCTAACTCCTACAATCACCTTCTGCTGTAAGTACTCTCTCTCTTTTCTTTTTCTTTGAGAGATAAGACAATTAGGCACAAAGGTTAAATAACCTGTTCAGGGTCATTCAGCTTGCTATACGCAGTCCAGGCTGCTGCTCAGCTGACTTGTGCTAGGTTGTCATCAGGCCCCTGGGTGGGCAGAAGAGCCTTTCTACCAAGTCTTTAAATTGAAAGTCCTATTGGTCTTCAAATAACTTCCTCAATATGTGCCACATTTCTATCAGTAGAGTCCTTCCTTCCAATAAATATAATTTCCAAGAAACCCTAATTAGGTGCAAATATTGGAAAAGCATAAAACCCATCAGAACTTACATAGCAGCACAAAATGTTGAGCAGCTTCAATGACAATTTTTAAATGTCACTTAGCTATAAGAAATAGAATCCTTAACACACAGTCTACAGGCACACACCTGATCATCTACATTTGCCCTCTTACAACACTAAACTATGTTTTCTACCTTTATCTTGTATCTACCTACCACTTCAGCATTTTATTAAAAATAATAATAATAAAGAGAGAAATGTGGTATCCACATATAAATCAAGTATAAAAACCAAATGAGTATTCATATTTGAACTGACTGTTTAGAGTTCATAATGCATGAGCAAAACCGAAAGTTTCTGTGATGACTGCCCTTGTACTTTTCACTATGTAACTTATTCATTATGTAAGAATTTGTTCTACATGTAAGAACTTGTTCATTATGCTTCAGAAGATTAGAGACTGACGAAAATTAGGCTTGGGGTGGATTAATGATTGTGCATTGAGCATTGACCCCCCCCTATACAGAATTTTATTGTTGTTAACAACCATTTGATCAATAAATATGAGAGATGCCCTCACAAAAAAATATATATATATATATATATGTATATATACACACTTCCAATTGTAAAATAAATAAGTAACTGGGATGTAATGTATAGCATAAGGAATATAGTCAAAATATTGTAACAACTTGGTATGGTGATAGCTGATACCTAGAATTATCATGTATATAAATGTTGAATCACTGTGTTGTACACCTGAAACTAATGTAATACTGTGTGTCAACTACCCTTCAATAAAAAATAATTATCTAAAAAAAAAGAAATAGAATCCTGAGGAAACAGAGTACAGGACAGATATGTTTCTTAGGTCAGGACAAGGGATCCAGAAACTATGAAGTCAATAGAAGGACATCAAAGAAGAAAAAGGATAAACCAGAAACTAAGCAACCAAGCAAACAGTAGGACGTGACCCTATCATCTACATATTTACCCAAAGGTTCACTCTGTCCAAAACTCAGCAAGGCATTAAAAACTCACCCAATGAAGATGAAATAAAAAGCAAAGAGGACTGTTAATCCAAGTATCCCTTGCTGCACTTCTCCATTTTCTTAATCAGTGAATATTGTAATATAATCATAGCAAATATATATTTCAATCATGTATGGACCAGGCACGTTTCTAAACATTGTGATTGGAGCACTTCATTGAATCCTCACATAAATCCCATGCAACAGATAGTATTATTAGTCCTGTTAAAGAAATAAGAAAACCAAAGCACTTGATTTTATCGTAATCTAAATTCTTTCAGGTATGCAGGGTGACTTTCTTAAGGTAAACTTAGTAGACTCAGCTAGAAAGTAATGAAAAACATTTTAAGGGTATGTATTAAAAACTCCCATTTCTCTTCATCCATCTGAAATAGAGTCTTTGCACAAGAGCCAGTCATTTGCCCTTTTGACTAAACCATTATTTTTAAAATAAAGAATCCTCGCATCAGAGAGTATATAGAGCAGGAGAGGGCAGTGGAATTGTTTCTGTGTTACATCTTCCCTCTATCCACTTTCTCTTTCCCTCTCCTTAAAACCTAATCAATAGCCAGAATGCTGTTATAAAGGTGTACTTTAAAATTGAGTGTGAGAGCTAATTACAGTTAAACACCCTGCATTTGGTTCATGCAGGTGATCACTGCCCACTTCACAGAATCTAATTCAGAGACAGATGGACCCTTAGGCTCTGAGGGTGGAGATCATATTCTGGCGCTTCTAAAATAAGAGTTCTCCTAAGGAGGGAGAGCGTTCCCTTTTACGTGTAGCTTCCTGTGGAAATTAACTCTTGAGTCTCCTTGAAAAGTACTACTATCTCAACATGGGATTAATTTTGTATAGGCCAACATGTTGGGGTATGATCAATGGTTCTTCCTCTCTTTTGTATCGTACACTCCACAGGAAAACAGGCAATTGAAGGAAGATTGCCTCTGAAAAAGATGCATATACACATGCACAAATGTGGGGAACCTGACAGACCCAAAGAAGCCCACATATCTATGCACACCCCCTGTGAGACATCGTATATACAGATTAAGAGCGGTGGAGCTAAAGCAAAGGCTTTAAGGATACCACACATCAGCAGGGTGGGCATGTTTGAAACATCTAAATTCACAAAACAAGAGCATTCCTAACTCATAGTAGGATGGTGGATTTTATCATGAGAAATGTTTATTTTAAAACCCTCCTAGAACAACGGAGAGGAATTATCTTTCAAACACTTCATGACTGGCCTCCTCTTCATTTTACAATGATGTGTCCTTTTTCAGTGAGTCTCTCCCTTAGGAATATATACAAGAGAATAAATCATGTTCACCTGTAATATAAGGGAAAAGGGATGTTGCTAATTAAGAGCAGGGCAATTCAAACTTCTTCTTAGCCCTGGGGAGGAATACCCAGGTGTGCTGAGACAGATATGCTTGGAGAAAGAAAAAGAGATGCTCTATAGTCAAACGCACAGCACTAAGCCTTCTCCCGTGAATTGATTTTCCCACTGGGTGACATCCTGGCAATTTCTGTTACCCAACCAATGATGTAACTAGGTAGATGAAGCCGAAAGCTAGGTCAGATAAAAAGAATGTTTAATCTAACAAAAGCAGCCTCAGTCTTTGCTGTGAAGGGAAGCTGATTTAACAGGCTGTGGCAGATTAAATAGGAAGCTGAAATGGGAAGAAAAATCATATTAAACCATTAAAAAATGAAAGTAGAAGAATGTCACAGTGCCAATTATTTGGAGAAAAAGCACAACATTACCATAGAACTTTCAACAATAAGGTAAATGATATCTGCTTTAGAGATACAAAAATAGGCCTTTTGTTCTCAGTATGTATTTTAAATGAATGCTATTGTTTAATTAATAGACTAACTTCAAGCCTTCCAGCAGCACATAAGGTCCTATGACTATGTTACACCACAAAGTTACTTCTGAATCTCAAAAACCAGGACAGCTATTGTGTTTCAAAGTTCGGAGTGTAAACCACCTATGTTTAAATTAGCTGGGGTTATTTTTAAAAATTCACATTCTTAGGCCCTCCTGACCCACTGAATCAAAAATGTTAAGTGTAAAGTCTGGGAATCTGCATTTTAAAAACCCAGGTAATAAGTTGACTAAAATTCAAGAACTATTAGTTCACATTCTTTTATGGAATGTTCTGGAAAACGTCAGCATAAGAAAGTGGCTCTCCAAGAAATGCCCCCTGGGCCCTATTGTTACAGGGTGCCATGTTCCTCCTTCGGTTGCTCTCCCTCCCCCTCACCACCAAAAGCCCTTCCTGGCTCTCACACCCTCTGCAGCACTCCATCCCAAACTCAGTGTTGAAACACCTGGACAAAGGATATTAAAACAAAAGGAACTTTCCATGTCCAAAGATCCACCGTCCTCTACCTACTCCACTGAAGTGGACGAAGAAAAAGGGAAGTAGCCAGCTGGTAGAAAGGCATGTTTTTTTAATCTCTTTTTGTTCTGTCATTATTAGGGCTATCGTCAAACACATTCCTAAGGGAAGGAAAATACTGGTTGGAAACAACAGGACATAACAAAGGACAATCAAGAAATCCAATTCTCAGACTACTCAGAATAAAGAGGTAGCCAGAGACCTAAGTGGGACCAAACTGCCACCAGAGCTTCTGCTGGGAAGAGGCTCCTTGCCTCCAGCCCCCCAGCTCCTTGCCTCCTAGGTCCAGCCCTCAGTTCCTGCCAATCAAATCACCCCTTCCTCACACTGCATGCTTCAGCCGGCAAGATGACATGGAAGAATTTGGAGACCATCCAACTCATCGCTCAGTGGGGAGCAGCAAGTTGTGGGGGGCAGGGGCACAGAAGCCCTGCACTAGGGTGGCAACATTCTGCTGTCACAAGGTGAACCAAACCTTCTCCTGTAAAGATCGCATGTTGAGACTCAAAAATGCCATTGTAGAATTTCACAGATGAGAGTCAACACAAGTTTTAAAGTTTTTTTGTCAGCCTGAAATAAAGCCATCGTTTAGTCATTCATTCATTTAGGTTATTTTTGTGAAATTAACATTAGTTTTCTGTACAAACTCTTCATCATGACCAATTTTTATGTGTTCAGCTGCTTGTAAACTTAGAGGTCAGTGGTGCCATACTAAAAACCAACAAGCTTTGCATGGGAAGAAATCTTAGTTTCAATCGAGATGTGACACATACTAGCTGCATGATTTGAAACAAGTTATTTAGTCTTGCAGAGCTCAAGTTTCCATATCCATGAAATGAGGATGATAATATCTATTTGGAATGGGTTTTTGTGAGGCTTTAATTAACACATATTTATTGAACTCCTCTATGTAGCCCTGCAGTGTTGGGGAAGACCCCCAGGTAAACAAGCTGCTATGTTCCCGGGCACTAAGTTCTCCCACAGGGGCTGGGGGATGAGTAAACCACAGCAGGTGGTGAGAGGGTGGGGGACAGGTGAAGTGATGAAGGGGGTCAAAAAGTACAAACTTCCAGTTATAAAATAAATAAGCCCTGGTGATGTCATGGACAGCATGGTGAAAATAGTTAACAGAACTGGGTTCTCTAGAGGGGTCTCCCCTTACCAAGGGGGACATGTTCCAGGACCCCCAGGGATGTAACCGCAGACAGTACTGAGACTTCCTGAACACACACACCTCTGAAAAAATGTAATTGATAAATCAGGCACAGGAAGAGAGTAACAACAATAATCAATAATTAAACAGAACAATTATAACAATATATTGTCATAAAAATTATGTAAATGCAGTCTGCACTCACCCTTGTGATGATGAGGTGAGATGACAAAGTGGCCGCCTGCTGAGATGGAGTGAGGGGAGCAGCACAGGCCTGTGACGTGGCCTCAGGCTGCCAATGACCCTCTGACGCTGTCAGAAGGAGGAACGTCTGCTTCTGGACCTCGGTTGACCATGGCTAACTGAAACCATGGAAAAAGAACTCGGGATAAAGGGGGAGAACTCAATTTAAAAGTTGCTAAAAGGAAGTCTTTAAAGTTCCCTTCACAAGACAAAAAACATTGTAACTGTGGTGATGGATGATAGCTAAACATATTCTGGTAATCATTTTGTAATATGTACGTATGTCAAATGATGTTGTACACCTAAAAGTAACACGATGGTACAGGTCAATTATCTCTCCATAAAATGAAATGAAAAGAGCCATCTGGGAGAAGAACTAAAAGCTTTTAGTTTTGTTCTTGGAGAAAGGCAAGTAGAAGTGATGGCATCTAAGATGACATCGGAAAAAACAAGTCAGTGTTAGGAGAGAAGGATGCGCACTGGGAAGAGCTTGCCAACAGAGAGGCTATGGAACGCCAAGAGCAAGCCTGGATGCCAGCAGAGCTAGGCACATGGGACACCTGCCTAGGCTTCAGGTAGACAGGAGAGCTGGCCAGGTGAGGAGTGGGTGGGAGGGAAGAGATTCAACCCCAGGCAGTGGAGAAGTAGGCAGACAGATATGCAGGGCATTTCCTGTGCCAGACTGAGTTAGGTTCGTGACCTGAAGACAGTGACAAGCCACTGAGTGATGTCACTCAGAAAAGAAGTTTTCTGTCTAGGATGCTCCCTCTAACTAAAGTGAGGATTGGCTGTCCTGTCTGGCAACTCAGCAGATTACAAGTAGTACTAGCTGGTATTATTTATTAAATCATTTGTCTCTCTGAGGTATTGTATGTGTTGATTAATTTGTCATAAATTATCATATTGGCATTCTACTCATCAGCAAGCATAGTGGAAGTGATTCTGAATGATACAACAATTTAACGTGTGAAAGACAGAGCCATGACCACTGATGTCATTTAAAACACACCCAGGACTTAAGAAACAGGCTTCTAGCTCCTTGTAAGTCTATCATTGTAAGAACACCCTGCAATTCAGACTGGTATTTTAAATACTTGACTGTTTTCAGTAATAGCCAGGACAGTTGATTGATCACCCTCATTACTCATTACCATCACCTAAACTTGTCACCTTCCTTCTGCCATTTACAGAAGGAGTAAAAGCCCAGGCATGAGCCTCGAGCAGCATGAGCCCACACAGCCCCAGCTGCAGGTGAGTGCTGCAGGCCTGCAAATTCCAGGGCTATTTTCTCATCTCCTTGTGATGCTAGGCAGCTTTGCTTCAGTGTCAATAAAACAGAATCGCTTTTGGCTGCAACGTTTAAACATTTTGAGGCTGGAACTGAATTCCATCTGCCAGGACACCACTTGTAGCACACTTAGGACAGAAGTGTGGGAAGGTCATTTATTTCTTTCCAGTAAATTTCTGAAGAGATGGGCTTGCATCCTGCACCATCTTGATTCTTTGGAAAATGTTTTAGGATCACCTGTTAACCTGGAAGCATTTGTAGCAAATGATAATCATCCCGGGAGAGATGTGTGTGAGTCACTGACCATCTCTAACAGACAGGCAAGAAAGT
Source organism: Manis pentadactyla (assembly GCF_030020395.1). Classification (NCBI taxonomy): domain Eukaryota; kingdom Metazoa; phylum Chordata; class Mammalia; order Pholidota; family Manidae; genus Manis; species Manis pentadactyla. The sequence continues at coordinate 96,527,577 of NC_080021.1, read as the reverse complement.
CTACTGAGTCCCACCTGTTCCCTTGCGAATCATTCCGCAATGGAGGTACAGCTAGTTTGAAAAGATCACAACATTCACCCACCCATCCCCACCTATCATTGTTAGGCTTATTCGCACCATCTGCCTCAATTTTTAGATCCATCAGTGCTCCAATGAAGACCATAATGTGATTTTTAAGGTTCTCATTTTCTGGGTTTCTTTTCTTTTTCTCTGTATTTTTTTCTTCTCGTTATTTGGGATACTGTTTGAGAGTGGCCACATTTATTCATATCCATTCTGAAAATGCATATCAGGCATTTTTTAATCATTTAGCACTAAGTAATATATAGGTAACAAATGTAAATTATAGATAGCTATGCATGTTGAGAAGATCAAGAGATGTGCAAAGACTCATGGGCTTTTTATTTAAACTTTGTTTACTCTTATTATTATGTAGTTTCCTGGGCTTATTTTTGCTAATAAGAGTACTACTAATGATGCTACTGGTGATGATAATAATAATAATAGTATTTTGGGGTGTCTTCAATGCCTCATGAATGTACCAGTATTTACTTTACATTGATTATGCTGTTTGGTTTGCTCAACGGTCTGTAAAGTACTTAGTATTATTAGCCACAGTTTACAGAGGAGGAAACTATGACACAGAGAAATTAAATAACTTGCTCATTTTATAAAAAGTGGTGGTACCACTGACAGTGACCCCAGGGTCTGTCCTCCTAACCATTATGCTATACGCCACAGTAACTGCAGAAATTAAAAAAATAGATATGCCCACCCTCAGGAAGAGAAAACTCCAGCTGTGGAGAAAGCCATATACACATAAAATATTGAATAATGATATGAAAAACATAAGAACTGTCAAAAAGCAGATGCCTAATGAGTCCATGAGAATTCAAAGGTAGGCAAAGTTCCAGCAAACTGAAGAGGTCTAGGAATTTCTATCACTTTGGAGACCTCTAGTTGGCTGTACAAGGATAGTAAAGGGTAGAGGGCCCCACAGGGAAGAAGGTTGAGTGCAGAAAAGTGCATGGGGAGCCTGCAGACCCAGTTCGACTGGAGATGAGGGGGATAGGGTTGGGTTAGGTGGGGTCTCAGGCCAGTAATGACATCAGAAAGACCTCAGCTTCAGAGTCAAAAGGCCTACGCTCAACCTCACACCCCTCCTATGACCTCAAGCAAGTCACTAGTCTTTCTATGCTTTAATTTATGGAAAATGAAAATGAAAATATTCACCTTGCAGAGAATTTTCTGGATTGGAGATCATTCATTTGCATGCTGCATAAAACAGCGTGCTTGGCACAAAGTGGCTATTCAACACACAACATCTATCTTTAACTTGGTTTTAAGGCATTTATTGCATAATGGTTCCATTGCTTAAAATAGTTTTGATCTTCTTGCTTATAATTTCCCTCAGGTAGACACTGTATGAATTGAAAAGAAAATCTGCTTCATCACTTTTTCTAAACATGAGTTGATTATTTTTCTACTATAAATGTAAAAAAAAAAACATTCATAACCCAAGTGCTCTAATATTAACATGTGGTGTATTGTCTTTAACTTGGTTTTCAGGGAATTTGATATTTTATTCATGATGATCATAGTATATATATATATATATATATATATATATATATATATATATATATATATATAAACATTATATATATAATTCTTGCCATTTATTTTTTATCTGTTGCTTCTAATAATCATAGATTGATAATTTACTTTACCATATTCTGTTACAAGTGTTTTTAGCTGTTTCCAAAACTAAAATTTCACTCAAAAGTTAGAGAATTTCTAATGCAAAAAACACTTTAAAACAATTCTAACATGACAAGTCATTGTTCTACTCCTCAAAGGAAGTTTCCAGACTGACAAGGTACAGTCCCTGCCCTCACCTTCAGCAAGCTTCCTAGGGTGGCTAAAGTAAGATTCCAAATGGTATGAAATGATGTGTCACTGGATCTGAGGGCAATTTCAGTATGTTTCCAAAGCTGGCTTTGCACCCTGTTGGGGATCTTGTAGAAGGTGTCCCCCAGGTTTTCTTAACCAAGGGTCTCCTACACCATTGGCTGCATAAATCAAGTGGCTACGTTGCATTATTTTAGTCTTTCTTCGCCTGTGCCTAGTGAGAATACATGTGCACTTTCCCTCACATCCACTTGGCCTGTCATTTCTGGCCACTCAGTTAACATTTTGTAACATGCGAAAGAAAGGAAGCTTTGAAAACAGAACTGAGTTCTTTTTTTAGTGATATACAACACTGACAGAAATATACTCCAGAGGAATTTAATGCAGCTTTTTTTGATCCCTGGCTCTGCTCCCTGAGAGCCTCAGTAAGTGAAAAATGAGCTCGGGAAACTCCTGACAGTGGAAGAGGAGCGGGGAGAGCCTGCGCCGCCAAGCCAGCGACTCTATCCTACTGTACAAACAGGGAAACGTCTATGAACTCCTCACCTCTGAAAGGTAAACACGGAGAAGGAAATGCTCCTCCCCCGTGCTTTGAAGCATTCACCTTGTAAAAGGAAAAAGGACTCCTTTAAAGAGTTCTTCATGCAGAGACAAGAGGAAGTTCTTTGAAGTCCAGGATAATTTGGGGTCACCACGAAACCAACTACACTTCGATCAGCAAGCAATCCTGACCTCTTGGACAAAAAAACAATAGAACGACAACTGGCCTATTTCTTTGTCCTCTGTGAGCAAAGACAATATTTGAATGGCAGAAACTACAGCCACCAGGCAGCAATGTTCACCCTCTCCCAGTTCCCTCTCCTCCCTTAGCAGAAAGGTAAACCTTCCTCAGTGGAGAGAGTAATACATATAGTGAGATTATTTTTTTCTCATAGAAAAAAAATGTAACTATACTATGGAAAACGTGTGAGTTCTTTGTAAATTTAAAAGATCCAGATAATGTAACTTGTCTTTGCTTTTCATTAATTCAGTACTCAGAGCCTGATCTAAGAGTTAAGTGCCCCTGGGATTTAAATTCAAATAGTAAATTAAATAGCTTATTGAAGGATCTCCAGGAATAGCTCTACAAAGACAGCTGGAAAACTCCCAAGGGGATGGGCCACTCGGGGAATGACCTATTGATTCTTCTTTTTGTCCAAATGGTTCTCCAGACCAAAGCCCAACAGCCTACATAGCTGATCCAATCCTTGATAGTATCTTTCCTTCAGGGACGCTGAGCCACAGTTTATGGTCACCATGCTTGTGCAAAGTCACAGCCCCAGAAGAGGGTCTTCAGCCATCTCAAAGACATATGTGTGTGTTCAAATGTTTTGTACCAGACACTTTGAAACAGACATTTCAGAGGAATTGAAAACCTATTTTTATTTTAGTACACAGAGTAATAAAATATACACATACAATATTTTATTACACATTATACAACTTCTGTTCTTGCTAGAAAAGATGAATTTTATTTTGACAAACAAGGTATGTGTGTGGCTTCCAACTGTCTCCTGCTGCTAAATGTGTGTGGCACTGCCACTTGGCTTGGTGGACATGGAGTTAATGAGGTACAGGGATTGTGTGTCCCGTGGGCAAAACAGCTGTAACTCCTGTGAAATGACTGTCAACACATGGTGCACCCCTCACCCTGGCCAGGAGTCTTTCACTGTCACAGGGATGGCAATGAATCTTGGCAAATGGTATCAAAATTTGCAAGATTTTTTATCATGCCATAGAGGCTTAGGACTTTATAAAGTCTATGGTAAGACAATAGTATCATCTCTATTTTTAAAAATACCAAGTACTACATGTAAGTAAGTCAATAGACACATGTTGCCTGGTGCTTGAGGACTTCAAGGAAAAATTCTCAGCACCATCCTCGTGTCCAATATGGCCTCAAGTGATGTGGGTCCCTTTCTTATATCCTAAATCTAGGGAGAATAGTCTAAATCCACACAATATTGTCATAGGACAGATGAAAGTATACATGTTAGTTGGCAGATGGGGCATATACAGATCATTCCATCCCAAGATGAGGTTCAAGTTGTACATATAAACAGGTTCAAGAAGAGTTTTTAACAAATCCAGCTAATGTCTATGGTTAGTTATATGCCAAGCACTGCCTATTACCTTGTGAAAATTACAGATTAGGAGTTCAGATGAAAATATGGATGATCAATTCACAAAGATTTACACAAGTTAAGTGACAAATACTCCATGGATACTTTCTGAACCTTTGAGAATGATAGGGAATCAGTTACGAGGCAGTTAGTTGCTCAAAATACTGACAGTTGAGAGATGAAATACCAGCTAAAATGGAACGATGATTTAGTCCTATATGACATTCTTATTAGTCTGTTTTATCTCTTACATCCAATTTCGCTCCTACCATTGTGAATTTAAATCTTTATTTCTCATGTTTACATAGTCTTTTATCTCATTTGATATCCAGAACATCTTTTGGGGATACGTATTTTTACTCACACTTTACAGATGAGAGAACTGAGCCTCATAAAAGCATAATAATTTTCTCACTTAGAAAAGTAGCTAATAATCAGTAAAACCAACTTCAGCCCAGTTCATCCAAATCTAAATCCTATCACTTCTCCCTTATACCAGGCTAGTCCCTACATGGGCATTTCCCCGAATAACAAGTAAATCACATTTCAGTACTCTGTGTGGGGATTTAAATCTGAATTTAATCTCTACAGAAACAGCGTTCTAAATGGCAGCTAAGTTCCTGTCTAGTTCAGGAAAGACACTTTAACCTGTAAAATGAAAACAAATCATTGTAGACTTGTTAGAATTCTGTGATCTGGAAACAAGACACTTGTGACAGCCCCTCCAACTACCAGAGGCACTTGCATTTTTACAAAGGTCCTTGGTGTGCCAGAATGAAGCTATAATTGGTGAGATTACATGTAGTATTTCAGAAGGAAGCTGGCAAGCCCACAGGCAGTTATGAGAAGATAGTGTAGGGCTCACTTAGGAATCTACTCCTGAGGTCACTTCCACTTAACATACTCTTAATTTTTGTAGCTTCTTTTCTTCCTCCACTTAAAAAAATTAATTGCAACACATAACCTATATAGAAAAGTACACAAAATATAAATAAACAATTCAATAAATTGCTGTCAGTTAAAAACTCATGTAAGCTCCTCAGTGTTCAGGAAATTAGTGTTGCCAGCAGTTAGGAAGCTCCTGTCATCTCCCACTCAAAATCCTTTCTGGCCCAATGACAATGCTCTGACTACTTTTATAGAAGTTACTCCCTTGCTCTTCTTTATAGTTTTACTAGCTATGCATATATCCCTAAATTCTTTAACCAAGGTTTTGTCTATTTGTTAAATTTGATGTAAATGCTACCATACAATAAGTAATTTTTAGAGTCTAGCTCAACATTTTGTTTGTGACATTCAATTATGTCTTTGAGCAAAGTTTTTAATTCATTAATTGCCATATGAATTCTGCCAGATATGTTTATCTATTATAGTGCTGATGGTTCTGAAATTGAAGTCTTCAATTTTTAGCAAGTAAAAATAATCCTGAAAACAGCATTCTTCTTTATGAATTTGCACTTTTCATTGGGTATAATCCAAGATGTGGAGTTGCAGGGAGTAGTGAGTGTAAGTGCTTCATCTTAATAGATAATGCCAAAATATTTTCCAACATGGCTACACCAATTTTCACTCTTAGAAGCAATGCTTAGAGTTCTAGCATTTCTATGTTTGCCAACACTTGGTAATGTCAGTCTTTTGAATTTTACCATTCTGATGAATAAGTAGTGTCATAGACTTGTGGCTTTAATCCGCATTTGCCTGATTACTCATGAGGTTAAACCCATCTTGTAAATTTACTGGCCAGTTGGATATTCTTGTAAGCAGTGCCAATTAAAATGTTTTGCCCAATCAACTAGGTTGATGAAAATGTTTCTATAAATATGAATAGATTGGTTGATCCTATTGTTCAAGCCAGATATAATTTTGCCTATTTTCTAGTTGTTTTATCAATGATTGAAGCCTCTAAGTTTATGAACTTACTATTTCTCTTTGCAGATCTATTAGTTTTTACTTTATATAATTTGGAGTTCTGTCAACAGGTGCAAAAATATTGGAATTAGATGTCCTCTTGATTAATTGGCTACTATCGTTATGAAGTGACCTTTTAAATCTTTATTCTTTCCTCTGGAATTTACTGTTTCTGTTATTAATATAGTTACTCCTTTTTTTCTGATTGGTGTTAGCACTGAATATCTTTTTCCATTTTGTTCTACTTTTAACATATTTTTGTCTTTATATTAAAAGTTAGCTTTTCATAGCAGAATACAGTCAGAGATTGCTTTTTCAACTAATTTGACAGTCTCTGACTTTTAGTGGGAATATTTATACCATTTACCTTCCATCTGGTTATTTCTATGTTAGGATTAGGTTTCCTACTTTTCTATTTGTCCCATCTATTCTTTGTTCTCTTCTCCCAGTCTCAGTCTCTCTCCCCCTCTTCATTCTTTTGCATTAATTGAGTACTTCTTATTATTTCATTTTTTTCTCTTTTGTTGTTTTCTTCATGTTTCTTATAATTGTGGTTTTTTGCACTTCTTGTATTTCTGGGTTTATAGTTTTCATCAAATTACAAAAATTTTCAGCTGTTATTTTTTCAAATATTTTTCAGCCCCCCCCCACTTCTCCTTCACAGGTGACATAAATTACACACATATTAGCATCTTTTAACTTCTTCCGCTGATTACTTACCCTCCATTCACTTTTTTCCCAGGTTTTCTTCTCTATGTTTTATTTTTCATAGTTTCTATTGCAATGTCTTCCAGTTCACCTGGTTATACTCTTTTTTACATATCTTCTACTGGCTATATTATTGAGTCTATTGTGCACAGTTGACTTAGCTAAATCTAATGTAGTAACATTTTTTGCAATTCTTTTTAGACACTACAATGAATTTGAAACATTTTAACTCTATCACCTCTGCAACTTACATGACTTTGTTATCATATCTTTTAATTCTATATATATTTTAACACTCACTCAACCAATATTGATTATATCCTTAGATTTTTCTGTCTTTCTTTTTTATCTATTTCCTACTGAATTTCTGACCTTCACTCTAGAATCATTTTCTATCTACCTGGGAGACAATCTTTGGTATATCGATATTGCTGTCCTACTGAGAGGAATTATCTCCATTTTTTTCCCTGAAGATATTTTCACTGAGTTCAAATATTTGAGCTGCCAGTTATTTTTTTCCAGCATTTAAAATGTATCATTCCATTGTCTTCTGGATTTTTTTTTCCTATTGAGAGCTCAGTGATTAGTCTAACAATTAGTTATTCCTTTGAAGGCAAATTGCCTTTTTCTTTTCTCCTGTGGCTGCAGCTGATTGTAAGATTTTTATGGCATACCTAAGTACAGCTATCTTTTTTAGGTATCCTTACAATTTATAGGGCTTCCTGAGTCTACATCGTTATTCTCTTTTATCATTGTTTCAGTGGTACCTTAACCACATTTAACCTAAATTGTTATTAAAATCATATATGATCATCTCAGCTATTTTATCTCAATTTTAGAAATTTTATTTGAATTCTTGCTACATTGCCTATTTCTCTAACAAGGTTCCCAATTATCTTTCATCTCTTTGAAGAGAGAAAGTAGAACTCCTTCAAGGTCTCTATTTGAAGACTCCAATATCTGGAGCTCCTGTTAGGTCTAGTTCTGCTGATACTTCTGCTGGTTTTCCTTTGTGTTGTCTTATCGCTTCATGTTCAGATTATTCTAGAAATAATTTAAGACCAATATCAATGCTACTTTCCTCCAGAAAGGATCTATTTGTTTGGGTCTGAAAGGTACCTGGAGGTATTAATACTCCAGGAAACTCTTAATCTAATATTATGGTCTGAGATGGTACAAAGCTGAGCTTCTTTGTTGTGGGACCTACCCCCGATTCACCCATGCTCCCAGGATGCAGCCCTCTGGGTCTTACCTAGAGACTCAGAGTTGCCCACAGTATCCGTAACTCAAATGGGTCCTACTCTTCAGTATCTCTTCCTTAGCCCTGCAAGGCTGTCAAAAGAGCCACTTACCCTCTCCCTATTTGGGGAGAAAAGAGGAAAACAGTACAGTTAAAAACATCACCAAATATTAGGGTTATTACTCCCCCAGATCCTGACTCAGTAAGTCACCTTCTATGTGCCATTTCTCCAGGGAATTCAATCAGACATTTAAAACTATGTTTTCCAACTAGTCTAACTTTTCTTAGCAGGTGGTTTTGAATTATTAATCATTATCAGATGAGGTAATCTTTCACCCCTGTCTTTGCTTTTTTAGTTGTTATAAAGGCAGTGGGGACTCACAACATTGGCAAACTAAGTCTGTGGCTGGTTCTGAACAATTATAAGAATATAAGTATCATTTATAATTTGAATGCTTATCACTTAGAACCTTCCCAAATAATTGAAGCCAGTGAAGCTTCTTCCTTCATCCTTAATTTGAATAAAATAGATAAACCCAACCTCAAGACTGTTCTCTCTGAATTTCCAGTAACTCTTCTCTACGAGACTTATTTGGTCCTCACCTGAACTGCTTATATTGTGATTTAATTATTTTGTGTCTGTAAGTCCTCACTCCTTGAGTAGTTTGCAAGGTACTTTAGGAGCAAGATGATATCCTACATTTTTTTCTAATTCCTTCTGATACTTAAGACCATCCAAGGTATTAAAATGATAGATACTCAATAAAAAACTAGCTGAATGAGGTTTGGATATCATCCACTGCACTCAACAAAAGAATATTTTGTTGCCATTCCAGATCACCAAGGGCTGCCACTGCCATGATCTCCTGCCCCATTAACATCCTGCTTCCCCAGTGCCCGGCCCCAGAAAGTCTATGCTCTGCTCTCATCCTACTTATCTGTCATGCCCTGAGTCCCCAAACTCACCACATTCCCATGGCTGTAGCTTTGCAAATTCTATTCCTTCTGCCTGTAATCCCTTCCTCTCTGTCTTGCTTTCTCTCTTCCCATCACTTTCCCTATGTAACACCTACTAATTCCTGCTCAGCCATAAGAATCCAGTTTAGACATCACCTCCTCTAAGAAGTTTCCCTGATTTATTGGAGTAAATGCTTATTGTAGGTGTTGCATCCTCCTCACCACTATTACAGTGCTTTCAACACCATATTATAATCATCTCTTTTATCTGTATGTCTCCTGCATTTGACTATAAATTTCTCAAGAGGCTTATGAATTCATGGTTAATTCATTGCCTTATTGTTTTCTCAGATGCTAGACTTTCAATAAATGTTGAATAAGTGACTCACTAGAGGGATAGAGGGAATGCATGAATATAGTTAATTGTTAAAAATTATACAAATGTTAGATTGTAAAGATACACAAACAAATGTTTTAGGATATGTTGTCAGACCTCAGTCGTCTATGATAAAAAAAAACTAAACGTATCAAGGAAAATTCCTAAAGAAGAGAAAAAGATAAAGCAATTTCCATCTTTAAAAGAAGAAAGAAAGAATGGTCAGCCAAAAACAGTGCCACAGGCATCACTAAGATAAATCATCAAAATGATCAATTTGCAATCACCTAGAAGAGTATAACAGACTGGGTAGCAACCAACATGGCTTTTAGAGGAACAAATCATGCCAGACCAATTTAATTTCCTTCTATGATAGATTGACAGGCCTTGTAGATAAAAAGGATGCAATAGATGTAATCTCTCTAGACTTCTGTAAGCCTTTGATTCTGTCCTACCTGACATTCTCATCAACAGACTGGGGAGATTGAATATAAACCACACAACTATTCAGGGGGTGTACAGCTCACTGGACAGAGGCATCCAGACAGCAGTTGTCAATGGCTTAACATTAACCCAGAGAACAGTATTGGCAATAAGCCTTGTTGGGGAGCTTAGAATCATTTGATATTTTTACAGTAAAATGAAAGGTAAAATTATAAATATAGGCATATATGTAATAAAGGATATGTTTACATGGGAATTGCTGCAAATACATTTAGAGTTAAGAGACTGCTTCTGCATAGGATTACATGACATAAACAAATGGATCAACAAACACACACTGTGAGTAACCTATCTTCATACCAAAGAGATTGTTTTCCATATGCATCACAGTCTCAAGTATATTACAGTAAACCCAGAAGTGTTATAACCACCCCCAGCACCATCACTGCTTCTCTTGTTTTCCCAAGTGACATCTCTGTTGATCAGTATCCTGACAGCTGGTTCCGTCACGTTTGTTTCGTGCCACCATGGACTACTTGTTCTACTGCCTACTATTCCTTTTCCCAGTTTCTTCAGCTGTTGAAATGACCATTAAAGCCCAACTTTCCCTCTTCTTATTCTGTCTCATGACATTTCCCTACTCATAACATCTGACTAAGTTTTCTTCCTTTACTCAATATCCGGAAGGTGCAGGTGAAAGAGATAGAGTGAATGGAAACACAAGGTAATAATGAAGTTTGGGAACAACATTTAGAGGTGAGGTTATCATCAGGGTAATCTAGGGGTTTTTTTAAAAGGACAGTTGGAGTAGGTTTAGGGGTGGGACCTAGAAAATGATGGGTGAAAGAGTGGGCAACTGAAAACGCTGAGCATAAACTGGAGTAACGTTAGGGGTCAGTTTTGGGGATTCAGACAAGAACTGGCCACCAGCCATCATCAGAAAGGCAAGATAGCAAATGTTGGTGAGGATGTGGGGAAAAAGGAACCTTGTGCACGGTTGGTGGAAATGTAAATTGGTTACAACCACTGTGGAGAACAATATAGAGGCTCCTCAAAAAATTACAAATAGAACTACCATATGATCCAGCAGTTTCACTTATGGGAATATATCCAAAGGAAATGAAAACACTCTCTTGAAAAGATACCTGCATCTCCATGTTCATTGCAGCTCTTCACAATAACCAAGGTATGGAAACAACCTAAGTGTCCATTAGAAGATGAATGGATAAAGAAGTTGTAGGGAGATATATACATATATGTATATATTATGTAGCCATTAAAAAAAAAACTAGAAAATCCTACCATTTGCAACAACATGGATGGACCTTGAAGGCATCATGCTAAGTGAAATAAGACAGAGAAAGACAAATACTGTATGATCTCACTGATAGGTGGAATCTAACAAAAGAAATCCACAAAACTCATAGAAAAAGAGATCAGACTTGTGGTTACCAGAAGCAAGGATGGGGGCAGGAGGAACTGGATGAAGGTGGTCAACAGATCACAAACTTTCAGTTATAAAACAAATAACTACTAGGAATATGATGTACAACTTGAGGACTAGAGCTACCACTGCTGATGGTGTAGAGAAAAGTTGCTACGAGAGCAGATCCTAAGTGTTTTCATCACAAGAATTTTTTTATTTTCTTTTTATTCTATCTGTATGAAGTGATGGATGCTAACCAAACCTATTATGGGAATCATTTCACAATATATGTAAACCAAGCCATCATGCTGTACACCTTAAAGTATGTCAATCATTTCTTAATAAAACTAGGACAAAAAAAAAAGAATTGTCTATTAAAGCAGTGGCCCAAAGATAAGGTACAAGGGATCAGAACAGCAGAGTGTTAAGAAAAGCAGTTAATTTGGAATCATAGGCTCTGCTGCATATTAGCTCTTGACTTTGGGAAAGTTCTTTAAATTCTCTGAGTCTGATTTCAACCATAAAATAAGGTTATTACTGAAACCAACACATGAAGATCAAATAAAATAACATATATGAAAGCACAATAGACTAGGAAGTAGACTAGAAACACAACTATCAAATGGTTATTGAATAATTTATTATTATTATTATTGTTGTTGTTGTTGTTGTTATTATTATTATTATTATACCATGTGCTATTGTACCAGAGGATATCTGCCAGGTATATAAGCTTAGAGTTAACTTGTAGAAGAGGGGAAGGAATTGTGATGTACTGTCAGAAACACTTTTAAGATCCAATAGAAGATCTTAGTACAAAAGAGAGCCAAAGGCTGTCTTTGGATGGTGACTTTGGAAACGGCTGGATTCTCTCATTCTCTCCACTTTCCTGCTGTGTAGTCATTCACATCACCAACCTCAGAAGCTGAAGTTTGAGAACTCAAATCACTCTCCAGATACACTATGCCAACCACAATAAGAACACTAACCAAAAAATCACATTTGACTCCTTCATCTAGATATTCCATGTGAAATGTTTTGGGGGATGATTTTATTCATCTACAAGCTTCAACACCCCAGTTCACATATATCCTTAAGCTGAAAGGAACCCAGGAAGCAGGGATGCATCCAACCTAATGAGTTATATGCATTTTCCTTTCATTTTCTCAGTTTTTCCTGAGTGGGATCTCAAACCAACTGCACCTACTCCACCTTTCTGTTGATTACTGTGAAGGTCATCTGTCCCCAAATTCCCGTTCAGTGCATATAAATTGAAATTATCTTGTCAAAACCAGTTTTATTGAACTCAGTGAGTCTTGTTCTTTCTTCTTTCCTACTACCCTCCCTCTTAAAAATACCACTTTGCTTAAAAATAAAAATAAAGAGGAGTTTTACACATTCTTGTGGTTGACATAACCGTCCACTTTGTTTCCAATATTCCCTGGGAAAACCTTTTTAAAAACTTAAGAGGGGACATAGTTAAGATCCTTCCTGTTCTTCCATAAGGCTCTCTGAGATTGAAGTTTCCAAAGTTGCATAATAACATATTTCCTGTTTAGCAAGTTTCCACCTCCTACCCTCTGATGGTCTTTCTGCCTGAATGGGAGACTCTATGCCAACCTTCAGAAAGAAGTGACTGTCTTTTTAAAGGGTGCACAAAAGACCTCCCAGCTGTTCCATGGCTGCTATTTTCATGCAAACTCCTGGTTTAGAGATAAGAGAATGTCTGTGCTGCTCTCGGAGAGAATCTCAGCTTTAAAATGGCCAATTAGATTAAATGTCCCTTCTGGAAGTAACAAACTAACAACTAAATGGAATTTGTATTATGTAAAGAAGAGCACATAGATTTTAAGATAGCTTCAAAATTCATTTATAGGCCCCTTTCTTAGTAGAAACAATTAAGCAAGACTCCAGCGGTAATCTCTCAGCTGGTGGTAGAACATATGGAGTGACATAGGGAATTGAGGTCTGATCAAGAAAGTACAAGCCAGAAATACTGTTATAACACTTTGTCTTAGACATCTGGTCAGTATTTCAGAGGGCAGAATGGGAAAAGAAAAAAGTCGGGGGGACTGACTCACTCAGATCTTCAATTGGTTTTGCACATACAGATTACAGCAGGTGACCCTAATAATGCTTGTCATAGGCTTACTGGTTTGTGGGCTGCAAAGTTTCCTGCACATGCTTTATATTTGTGGACTGTCACACTGTCTCTGTGAAGTTCCTGAGAGTGATAGTATTCTTCCCATTTCACAGGTGAGGAGACTAAGATAGTTAATCAACACAAGGTCACATAACTTAATATTGTTTGAACTGCGCCTAACCCAAGACCTCTCTGCTTCTTAAGAGAGAATTCTACAATATCATAAAAATGTTTATAGCTTTTGACATATTTCGACTGTTCTCAGTACAGTTTGTAACTATCACACTCATAAAGCTGCTTGTAAATTCTAAATGTTAATTTGTAATAAATGTGGAAGTTGCCTGGGAAGAGCCTATAGTTGGAAATCTAGCACAGGATGAACATCAACTTGTGCAAGCTTGTTGCTTTTTGAGGAAAGGAAAGCAGTGCAGCATCTTCTGAGAACTCGTCTCCACCAGTCCCCCAGGTCCTTATCCTGTCCTCTGAGTTCCCAGAACAGAGAGACAAGCAGAAGACCTTTGTTCTTTCTTTACCCTGTTCTTATCAATGAGGAAAATTCAAGCCATCCTGTGCAGAGAACCCAGAAGTTCTTTGAATGGAGGGTAACCTCTGTGCTTGCACATCTAACCAGTCTCTTGTTCAAGTTCACTCTGATACATCTTGAGCAATGATTTATCCTTCCTTTTGAACAATCAGTTTGTATTCCTCCTGGTCTGGACTTTTGCAAGATGAAGGATGGTTGGTCTCTCAGCCAAGAGTCAAAGAGCAGAGAATTCCTGTTTGATCTTTTGACCTTGCTTTGTTGTCTAAGATGAAATTGTGTTGACAGCAAGACCAGCTTCATGGGCTGGCAACCTGTGCAGTCACCCACTACCACCCTGTGCTCAGAAGGAACTTATGTCTGATTTAACACTCTGCTGTCTTGAAACTCTAAATAATTTTATCTTTGAATGGACGTTTCATAAATAACATCCAATGAAACAATGAGTATGTGTGAGCAGAGGAGATGCACAGAATATGTCCCTCCATTCCTTGTCACCCCATCCACATATAGCATTTGTGATGGACCACTGATGTATGGAACTCGAAATAAAAGAGAGCATGAGGTAAGTGTGTAGTGTTGCTAAAATGTGCATATATCAGGAAGTAAATTAAAAACGGTGAAGTTAGTTTTGTACAGCATTTCCACTGTTCTGGCAGGGGGGAAAAGTATATATATAAATAATGCATATATAAGTGATGAAATATGCATTGTGTAATTGTGTAACTTTGGTGTATACTAGGTAAATGTTCTTATTTTTGCAGTGAAAACCAGCATTGCCCAATATAAAGATGAATGGTAAAATTCATACCAATAGTTTAAATTTTTAAATTTTCTTTACCTGGAATGCCATTGAATTAGCATGTCCAGTGGAGAAAGAGAGTCTGTGGGAGAAAGGAAAAAGCTTTATATTTTATAGTACCTTTAATAGCACTTTTTCCTTGGTTTTTGAATGAGAGGCCCTGCATTTTATTTTGCAGTGGGTCTGCAAATCATTGAGCCAGCCCTAGTTGGCAGGTTCCCTGTGTTTGAAAGCAGAGGTGTTTCTGAGGTAGCTCTTTCTGATTTGAGTGCATTGCCACACATCCTGAGTCCCCAGTGCACCCACGGAAGTCCTGGGGTGTGGAGGGAGGCAAGGCCAGTTAGGTTCCAGTGCTGTGGAGCAGTGGGACCATCTTACCTGCCACCTCAGCACCCGCACCTCCCACACCCAGGCTGGACCGCATCACCTTCCGCTGTGTTCCTAGAGGCCTGGGGAGCTTCACTAGATCACCTCGGTCTTCAGTGTTGGCTTGATTCCTGGGCTTTCTCTTTCTCACTGGACCATTAAATAGCTCATGGGTAATGAAAACAGAGAACCCGTGTCATTCACCTTGTCACAGGATCTGACCACAGGACCTTGCAGATGACAGTCATTCACAAACATTGTTAAACTAAATCACATCCCCTCCACCATATACCTCCCCATTCTTACATATAATGAAACCTTTTCTCCCTCAGCCCCCAGTTACAGAGGAGAGAATGGTTTTCTTATCTTTTCATTATCCCACTGAACTAAATGCAAGGGCAAATTGTGTGATTCTACTTAACAAACAGTCTCTAACAGCGAGCCACACACCCTCCTGCCTCCTCCTGGCACCTCTTGGCCCATCCACTCACCTACATCAGAGGGAAAGGAGGGCATGATCAGTGGTGCGGGATTTTACAGACCAGTTGACTTCCCGTATGGACATCTAGCTCATGCCTCTAGCCAAATGACTCAGGTTTCTGAGTCTCAATTTCCTCATTTTATTAAGTAGGTGTGAAAATAGCATTCCCAGATTATGTAGCTATAGAGTCTGTATACTGTTTCTATAATATTTGCCATGTGTTTTGTGGATTCATAGTATATACGTGATTTTATTATCATTATTTCTGTCTTTGAAGAGTTTATATGGTTAGGTTTCAAACTGATATTACATCCTCTCAATGTTCAGTTAACAGAGAAGGCTAGAAAGCACCTGCTCCCTGAGGTGGTCAAAGTGTAAACATGTAACTGTGCATCCTGCTTCTCTTGGTGAGAAAATGCCATGGATGAGCTAAAGCCTAAAATAGTTCTAGTCTATGATGAGAAGTAAAGGGTAGACACCCCAGGTTGAGAGGAGAATCTGATCAA